>NC_140191.1:422810-462810 GCF_965226575.1 Pagrus pagrus | reverse complement strand
GCCGCGGAGAGAAATCACCGAACACACGCCGCTGATCCGGGAGACAGAGACCTCATATGTCCGCCGCTGTCCGCTGCTGTCCCGCTCTCTGCTCCGCTCCGTGCGTAGTGATGCTCGCGCGAGGATGCAGGGAGGCTGCGCGGAGGCGCTCGCGATGAGACTGACTGACTGCTCAGAGATCGTCTCTGGAGGTGATGACTCACTCCAAATCATGCCGAGGAGATGTTTCCTTATAGTTTAGAGTTCTTCAAGGACATTTACCTTCATTACTTCAGGGTCCGAGTCAAAGTCCAAGCTCATAGTTGTGAGTGTCAACAAAGTCCATGTATGAAGTTATGTTGAATATTAACGCCTCAATGCTGCTTCTCTGTTCTGCCACGGAGAGTTTACTGAAGCTCTTTCATTTTAATTCATTTATTTGTTACCTGAATTAAATCATTTTTAAGATGATCAGATATGTGTAAACTCACTCTGATGTGGTAGCTACTTGTGCAAATGTTACAGAGTCAAGTTATCATTTACGATCGTTTGTGCACACAAATCAATTGTCTTGACTTTGGGCTCATTAACCAGCTGTGTGTCCTCCACAGAGGTTCAGGACTGCAGGAAGACTCACATCAGTGTGTTCACTCGGCCACACTCTCTCCAGCGTCATTCACAGCCGAGCTTATCTTGTTCCAAGAAATATGAGCAGAGTGAGACATCACTGCATCATCCTCCTCGCCGGAGTGGTCCTCGCGGGAGTGGAGACCCCGCCCCCTGTGCTGCGTCACCACAGCGTTAGATAATAAACAGGATTGTTGTTGAATGGACTTCAGCTGTGAGCAGGAGCTCCTCATCATGACGCCTCCTCTGTAGCTGCTTCACATCATGAAGCTGCTTCACAGCATGAAGCTGCTTCACATCATGAAGCTGCATCACATCATGAAGCTGATCACATCATGAAGCTGCTTCACATCATGAAGCTGATCACATCATGAAGCTGCTTCACATCATGAAGCTGATCACAGCATGAAGCTGCTTCACATCATGAAGCTGCATCACATCATGAAGCTGATCACAGCATGAAGCTGCTTCACACCATGAAGCTGATCACAGCATGAAGCTGCTCACATCATGAAGCTGCTTCACAGCATGAAGCTGCTTCACAGCATGAAGCTGCTCACATCATGAAGCTGCTTCACATCATGAAGCTGCTTCACATCATGAAGCTGATCACATCATGTAGCTGCTTCACATCATGAAGCTGCTTCACAGCATGAAGCTGCTTCACACCATGAAGCTGATCACATCATGAAGCTGATCACAGCATGAAGCTGCTTCACACCATGAAGCTGCTCACATCATGAAGCTGCTTCACATCATGAAGCTGCTTCACATCATGAAGCTGCTCACATCATGAAGCTGCTTCACAGCATGAAGCTGCTTCACATCATGAAGCTGCTTCACATCATGAAGCTGCTTCACATCATGTAGCTGCTCACAGCATGAAGCTGCTTCACATCATGAAGCTGCTTCACAGCATGAAGCTGCTTCACATCATGAAGCTGATCACATCATGAAGCTGCTTCACAGCATGAAGCTGCTTCACATCATGAAGCTGATCACATCATGAAGCTGCTTCACACCATGAAGCTGATCACATCATGAAGCTGATCACAGCATGAAGCTGCTTCACACCATGAAGCTGATCACAGCATGAAGCTGCTTCACAGCATGAAGCTGCTCACATCATGAAGCTGCTTCACATCATGAAGCTGCTTCACATCATGAAGCTGATCACATCATGTAGCTGCTTCACATCATGAAGCTGCTTCACAGCATGAAGCTGCTTCACACCATGAAGCTGATCACAGCATGAAGCTGCTTCACACCATGAAGCTGATCACATCATGAAGCTGCTTCACACCATGAAGCTGATCACACCATGAAGCTGATCACAGCATGAAGCTGCTTCACATCATGTAGCTGATCACATCATGAAGCTGCTTCACACCATGAAGCTGATCACATCATGAAGCTGCTTCACATCATGTAGCTGCTCACAGCATGAAGCTGCTTCACATCATGAAGCTGCTTCACAGCATGAAGCTGCTTCACATCATGAAGCTGCTTCACATCATGTAGCTGCTCACAGCATGAAGCTGCTTCACATCATGAAGCTGCTTCACAGCATGAAGCTGCTTCACATCATGAAGCTGCTCACATCATGAAGCTGCTTCACATCATGAAGCTGCTTCACATCATGAAGCTGCTTCACATCATGAAGCTGATCACAGCATGAAGCTGCTTCACAGCATGAAGCTGCTCACAGCATGAAGCTGCTTCACAGCATGAAGCTGCTCACAGCATGAAGCTGCTCACAGCATGAAGCTGCTTCACACCATGAAGCTGATCACAGCATGAAGCTGCTCACATCATGAAGCTGCTTCACAGCATGAAGCTGCTTCACAGCATGAAGCTGCTCACATCATGAAGCTGCTTCACATCATGAAGCTGCTTCACATCATGAAGCTGATCACATCATGTAGCTGCTTCACATCATGAAGCTGCTTCACAGCATGAAGCTGCTTCACACCATGAAGCTGATCACATCATGAAGCTGCTTCACAGCATGAAGCTGCTCACATCATGAAGCTGCTTCACATCATGAAGCTGCTTCACATCATGAAGCTGATCACAGCATGAAGCTGCTTCACAGCATGAAGCTGCTCACAGCATGAAGCTGCTTCACAGCATGAAGCTGCTTCACATCATGAAGCTGCTTCACATCATGAAGCTGCTTCACAGCATGAAGCTGCTTCACAGCATGAAGCTGCTTCACATCATGAAGCTGCTTCACAGCATGTAGCTGCTTCACATCATGAAGCTGCTTCACATCATGAAGCTGCTCACAGCATGAAGCTGCTTCACAGCATGAAGCTGATCACAGCATGAAGCTGCTCACATCATGAAGCTGCTTCACAGCATGAAGCTGCTTCACAGCATGAAGCTGCTCACATCATGAAGCTGCTTCACATCATGAAGCTGCTTCACATCATGAAGCTGATCACATCATGAAGCTGCTTCACATCATGAAGCTGCTTCACATCATGAAGCTGCTTCACAGCATGAAGCTGCTTCACATCATGAAGCTGATCACATCATGAAGCTGCTTCACATCATGAAGCTGCTTCACATCATGAAGCTGATCACATCATGAAGCTGCTTCACAGCATGAAGCTGCTCACATCATGAAGCTGCTTCACATCATGAAGCTGCTCACATCATGAAGCTGCTTCACATCATGAAGCTGCTTCACAGCATGTAGCTGCTTCACATCATGAAGCTGCTTCACAGCATGAAGCTGCTCACAGCATGAAGCTGCTTCACATCATGAAGCTGCTCACATCATGAAGCTGCTCACATCATGAAGCTGCTTCACATCATGAAGCTGCTCACATCATGAAGCTGCTTCACATCATGAAGCTGCTTCACAGCATGTAGCTGCTTCACATCATGAAGCTGCTTCACAGCATGAAGCTGCTCACAGCATGAAGCTGCTTCACATCATGAAGCTGCTCACATCATGAAGCTGCTTCACAGCATGAAGCTGCTCACATCATGAAGCTGCTTCACAGCATGAAGCTGCATTATGATTTTTGATCTTCGTCCTTTACGTGCTGCTCTGTTAATAGCGTCCCTTTGTTGCTCCATAATCACATCATTTTTGCTTCATAACTGCTGACAAGTGATATAAGTATATAAATAAAGTGTATAACATAAGAAATGTTATTATTAATGCTATAATTGCAACCAGGAATAAACCAATGGCTGTACACCAGGTACCAAGTACACGGACATAGCTCTCATTTTGGTTACAGGGTCCAGACAGCCCCGGTACTCCGTATTTCCACAGTACCGCCCACAGGAATGTCCAGGCCATACTGTGTAGGCCTTCTCCAAGTCCAAACAACACATTTAGACTTCTTCTTGAGCATCTTGGCTACCTCAGAGTTCTCTGCCGTGAATGTGGTCACGCCCTGAGTCTTCAGACTCTGCTTCGAGGTGTTAGTTGGGTTCAAAAGGTTCCTCAAAGTGTTCTTTCCTTTCGGCCTCTCGGTACCTATCTGCAGCTTCAGGGGTTCCCTGGACCAACTGAGCCTGAAAGGCCTCCTTCTTTAGTTTGATGGCTTCCCTCAATGCAGGTGTCCACCAGCAGGTCCTTAGGTTTCAGGTATGTTTGATGTGGTGATCCTCGTCGGTGCTCTGAATGCCGGTTGTGCACCCGTCAGCGTTGTCAGGGAGCTCTGCCACGCCACCAAACCAGGTAACCAGCTACCACCTGTTAGCAAGAGTCTGCACAGCTTATGTCTTCACATTCAGCCGGTACTGTCACTCTGACTGTCTGTCTCTCTATTGTTGTTGTGTGTCTCTTTGTAGTTTTTTGTGTCTCTGTAGCTGTCTTTTTTCTTTGTATTTGTTGTGTATCTCTATGGTTGTTTCGTGTCTCTAACGTGTGTGAGGACATGTGTGAGGACGTCTGTGAGGACGTGTGGTTCTGGACTGGGGTTATTGGGGAAGTTGCAGTAAATGAGGGCTGATGAGATGAACTGAGACAAGTTTCTTAAAAAGACAGAATCAGGAAGTCAAGATGTTTCCTGCCTGTTTCACAACGCGTCAGCCGGTCAGTTGGATCTCAGACGTCCAAACTCAGAGACGCTTCAGAAAACTAAGGATGGCAGTTTGGGACAGAAAGATCGTGTGGAGCTTCATGTTCCTGCTGACAGGTGAGAGACATTAATCTGTGACGGGCGTCTGTCCCTGCTCATCACTCAGAGGAAGTAACTGAGTACATTTACTCCACTACTGTTTCAACTGTCTTTGGATCAGCTGTGTGTGGACAGAAGCTTAGTTGAGTAAATAAAATACAACATAACTTTAAATTAAAGGCTGATTTCAGTAATAATCCAGTAACGTAGAATATGATAATAATAATAATAATAATAATAATAATAATAATAATAATAATAATAATAATAATAATAACTCTCTGGTTACTTTATTTGTGATGTTTAAAGGACATTCTTGTATAAAAGCTATTTTTCTGTTTACAGTAAATATAATCATGCAGCCTATGAACTATTGATAAACTATTGATGAACTATTGATGAACTATTGATGAACTATTGATAAACTATTGATGAACTATTGATGAACTATTGGTGAACTATTGATGAACTATTGGTGAACTATTGATGAACTATTGATGAACTATTGATAAACTATTGATGAACTATTGATAAACTATTGATGAACTATTGGTGAACTATTGATGAACTATTGATGAACTATTGATAAACTATTGATGAACTATTGATGAACTATTGGTGAACTATTGATAAACTATTGATGAACTATTTATGAACTATTGATAAACTATTGATGAACTATTGATGAACTATTGATGAAGTATTGGTGAACTACTGAGCTTTCATTAGGGATGCATGATACAGCGATATGATAACATCCTCTTCTGTTTAAGTGTTGTGTACTTTTTGTTCACTGAGAGTAAAACTGGCTGACGTCACTGTAACGCACCAACACAAAGTTCTGACTCTTAAAACTCTAAATGTTCATTTATTATAAAACACACTGAGAAACATCAGACGTTCTTTGGCTTTTATATGTATTTAAAATGACCCGTCACCCTGTTCCATCATCCTGGTGAAGTGAAGTTTAACAACTCAGAACTGAGCTCCCCCTGAGCTCCTCCTGTGCTCCTCCTGAGCTCCTCCTGAGCTCCTCCTGAGCTCCTCCTCTGCTCCTCCTGAGCTCCTCCTGAGCTCCTCCTGAGCTCCCCCTGAGCTCCTCCTGTGCTCCTCCTGAGCTCCTCCTGAGCTCCTCCTGAGCTCCCCCTGAGCTCCTCCTGTGCTCCTCCTGAGCTCCCCCTGAGCTCCTCCTGAGCTCCTCCTGAGCTCCCCCTGAGCTCCTCCTGTGCTCCTCCTGAGCTCCTCCTGTGCTCCTCCTGAGCTCCTCCTGTGCTCCTGTGCTGCTCCTGTGCTCCTCCTGTGCTCCTCCTGAGCTCCTCCTGTGCTCCTCCTGAGCTCCTCCTGAGCTCCTCCTGTGCTCCTCCGTGTTCTCATCAATAATTGATCTTCATATTCACAACTTCAACACAATCAGCCTCAATCAGTGATTAACGTCTCTTCTCGCTCTGAATGAGAATGACAGATGTTGGGTCGGGTCGGGTCGGGTCGGATCGGGCAGGTCGGGACTGTGGATCAGAAACAGGTTGTAGTCTTTGTCCTGACTTTACTGTGGAGCCGTTTTTAATGTTTCTCTCTTGTTCTTTAGCTTCAGTAAGGTACATTCTTCAAATCTGTCCACTGTGACTGCATGTTTCCTGATGAAGTAACTCTGAGTTCTTCTTCTATCACTTCATCTTATCTCATCTTCTCACTTCCCTTCATGTGTCTGTGCAGACATGTTGGTCTGTCACTGAGTCTATATTTAATGTTACATGCAGTGTGGTGGAAGAAACAAATATCTTCAACCTCTTTATCCTGAACAAGAACATTTGTTGCATGTTGATGAAGGTTCTCGGTCATCCCGGTCCTGGTACCTCTGAGTTCTGTATCGTAGACAACTGCATGTGTTTCAGTTTGTTGAAGACGTTTCTGCTCTCATCCAAGAGGCTTCTTCACTTCTGACTAACTGGAGGAGCTGCAGGCTTTAAACTGTGAGAGCAGATCATCTGCAGCTGCAGTCCGTCCTCGGTAACATGAAGCCAGCAGGCGTTCTCCCGTCCAGATCCTGGTTGTCATGTCTGGGGGATGCTGTCAATTCATTTCAATTCAAATTAGCTTTATTGACACTGAAATAACAGGAACATGAAAAACACCCTGATGAATTAATGTTACTCTTTGTTTGTTTGTCTCTTTTATTATTTCCTGTTTCATCTCTAAACTTCTGTTTTTTGGTTGTCACAGTAAAGTTAAGTGAAAAGACGTGTTCCCTATTGGTTCATACAGCCTGAGAACAAACGTCCACTTTACTGTATAAGGAAGTCATGTGACCTGACATCACCACACCCACCACTGATATCAGATTCAAATCTTCTTATTATATTGTTTATTTTTATTTACTTTTTATTATTGTTTATTATGATTACTGTCCTTTGGCTGCTGTGACAAAGGAATTTCCATTTGCGGGACAAGTAAAGGAATTCTGATTCTGAAGTATGATCTCTAGAGCAAGTTACAGATGTTACAGAAGAGTTAAAACTGTGTTATAGAGTTAAACTGTGTTAAAGAGTTAAACTGTGTTCTAGAGTTAAACTGTTCTAAAGAGTTAAACTGTGTTATAGAGTAAAACTGTGTTAAAGAGTTAAAACTGTTATAAAGTTAAACTGTGCTAAAGAGTTAAACTGTGTTAAAGAGTTAAAACTGTGTTAAGGCGGCTGTAGCTCAGGAGGTAGAGCGGGTCGTCTAGTGATCGGAAGGTCACTGGTTCAAATCCCGGCTCCCCCCAAGTTACAAGTTGTCGAAGTATCCTTGAGCAAGATACTGAACCCTGATGAGCAGCTGGCGCCTTGCATGGCAGCCTCGAGCATCAGTGTATGAATGTGTGTGTGAATGGGTGAATGTGGCATGTGTTGTAAAGCGCTTTGAGCTGTCCGAGAGGACTGGAAAAGCGCTATATAAATGCAGACCATTTACCATTTAAAGAGTTAAACTGTGTTAAAGAGTTAAACTGTGTTAAATAGTTAAAACTGTGTTATAGAGTTATACTGTGTTATAGAGTTAAACTGTGTTAAAGAGTTAGACTGTGTTAAAGAGTTAAAACTGTGTCATAGAGTTAAACTGTGTTATAGAGTTAAACTGTGTTATAGAGTTAAAACTGTTAAAGAGTTAAACTGTGTTATAGAGTTAAAGTGTGTTATAGAGTTAAAACTGTTAAAGAGTTAAAGTGTGTTATAGAGTTAAACTGTGTCATAGAGTTAAACTGTGTTATAGAGTTAAAACTGTGTTATAGAGTTAAAACTGTTAAAGAGTTAAAGTGTGTTATAGAGTTAAACTGTGTCATAGAGTTAAACTGTGTTATAGAGTTAAAACTGTTAAAGAGTTAAAGTGTGTTATAGAGTTAAACTGTGTCATAGAGTTAAACTGTGTTATAGAGTTAAAACTGTGTTATAGAGTTAAAACTGTTAAAGAGTTAAAGTGTGTTATAGAGTTAAACTGTGTCATAGAGTTAAACTGTGTTATAGAGTTAAAACTGTTAAAGAGTTAAAGTGTGTTATAGAGTTAAACTGTGTCATAGAGTTAAACTGTGTTATAGAGTTAAAACTGTTAAAGAGTTAAAGTGTGTTATAGAGTTAAACTGTGTTAAAGAGTTAAAACTGTGTCATAGAGTTAAAGTCTGTTATAGAGTTAAAACTGTTAAAGAGTTAAACTGTGTTAAAGAGTTAAACTGTTATAGAGTTAAAACTGTTAAGGAGTTAAACTGTGTTAAAGAGTTAGACTGTGTTAAAGAGTTAGACTGTGTGGCCTTCAGCTCGACCTCAGACTTGTCTGAAGCTCATCTAAAAGAGATGACCTGTGTGTCGTGTTGTTTGTGGAATCAGTCGGTGTTGAGTCGTTCAGAGTGTGAACACCAGAAACATCGTGAAATACAAATGTTGCTGTCAGGATGTAAAAAAAGGCCTCGAATCACAAATAACAAGACAATAAAAATACCTGAAAACCAGATCAGACAACAGGTCTGTACGTCTCGTTCAACAGTCAGCTTCAGTTTACAGACAGTCAGAAACTCTGAGTTCTGTTTTAATGTCAGTCTGATATTATTTTCCTTCTTCATCGTTGTGTCCAGGTGCTGTGGGTCCAGGTGCTGTGGGTCCAGGTGCTGTGGGTCAAAGAGTGAACTATCCACATGCTGATTGTGCTGTTAAAGGATCGACTGTCACTCTCCCCTGCACCTTCACACCACTCGAGTCTGTTGGTGAAGGTGGATCAAAGGTTTGGATAGAGATCGTCAGAGTCCGCTGGTGTCGGAAGCATCCGATTTGTCAGGACAACACCCCGTCTGTGTACGACAGTAGTTCAACAACCAACGACCCTCGTTACAAATATCTGGGAGACAAGAAGGAAAACTGCACTTTACAGATCGCAGATATACAGAAGACAGATGAGGATACTTATCGCTTCAGGATGGAAGCTAATGACAGCAGAGGACATTGGACTGAACAATCAGGAGTGAACGTCTCAGTCAGTGGTAAGATCATCTTATTATAAATAACATTTATATGAATATTACTGAGCATCAATGTTTGTCAACACAATCACCAGAATAAATGTTGGCAGTGCTCGTTTCTGCAAACCACAGACATGCTGAAACTTAAGCTTCTAAAGGTTCAGGTTTATGTTGTCACAACGCTGTCCTTACGTTCTGGTGAGGTTCTTGGTTCCGGTTAAACATCACATTTCTTAAAACACCTGGTTCTGTCTCCACAAACACAGCTGGACAAACATCCAACATACATCTGATTAATAACCTCCAGCTGTAAGTGCACCACCGTCCCCTCGACCTCCCGACATGAACGTCGGGTCAGAAACATGTGAGCGCGATTTGACGTATTGTAGAAATGTAGGCGTGACACAAACGACACGTCTGAGGTGAACACAAACACAAAGGTTCAACACTTGATTCTGGCGCCTGAAGCCCGGCGGTGTGCAGCAGGTTTTCTGTCTGGATTATGGATCATCAGGACGGCACTCATCACGTCCAGAATCACAGAATAATGATTTTAAGATGTAAGTTAAAGAAAACTAAGATTCTTAATGTATTTTATTTTAGACGGCGTTCGAATGAAGATAAGCAGCTCCAGTGGTGACGGACAGGTGAGGACAGGTGAACGCATCACTCTGTTCTGCACTGCAGTCTGCACCGTCCACCGACTGAAGGTCACCTGGTTCAGAGACGACCACGCCCTCTCAGAGTCTGGCCCCGCCCTCCAGCTCAGCTCTCTGACCGCAAAGGATTCTGGGAACTACACCTGTGGTCTAAAGAGCAGCACTGAGACGCGCTCCCTGCCGTACAGCCTGCACGTGGAGGAAGGTTTGATCAGTCTTCATCTGAAACATTTCACTGTGGTTGAAGAACGACTTCCTGTCTGAAAACGATCAGTGATCGATCAGTTTGAACGAGCAGAACCAGAACAGTCTGCAGACATCTCTCCGACACTGTACCAGCTCTTCTGGCCTGTGATGAACCAGCCGTCTGACTGTAGTAGATTTATTAATGCTTCATAATATCTCAACAGTTTATGATGCTGACCTGCCTGTGATAGCTGGTGCTGGTGCTGGTGTTGGTGTCCTGCTGGTTCTGATCGCTCTCATTACAGTCGTCTGCTTCATCAAAAGGTACTTTAATAAATCTGTTCCTGAACACTGCACAGCTCCTTCAGTACTGTGTTTAAACACAGATCACTATGTTTCACATTTCTGTGACTGAGTTTATGGATCACTGAACAACCTGCAGAGACCCGGTTCAGACAAACAACACAGGACCCGGTTCTGTTCATACTGCAGAGTGCAGACAGCTCATGTAGCACAGTTACTTTACTTCTTCCTCTTGTTACACACGTTTTATCCTACACCTGCTGCTGCTGTGTGTCTGAACCGGGTCCTGTGTTGTTTGTCTGAACCGGGTCCTGTGTTGTTTGTCTGAACCGGGTCCTGTGTTGTTTGTCTGAACCTGGTCCTGAGTTGTTTGTCTGAACCGGGTCCTGTGTTGTTTGTCTGAACCGGGTCCTGAGTTGTTTGTCTGAACCGGGTCCTGAGTTGTTTGTCTGAACCGGGTCCTGTGTTGTTTGTCTGAACCGGGTCCTGTGTTGTTTGTCTGAACCGGGTCCTGAGTTGTTTGTCTGAACCGGGTCCTGTGTTGTTTGCAGGAGGCGTTCAGCAGCAGCAGGTGACGTTCAGAGAGCTGAGGGAGGAGCAGAGGATCAGAAGGTGAGTCAGTGGAAGACGTCATGATTCATTCACCAAACATCTGGAATTTATGTCAAAGTGTCTGAATTACTTTATTAATCATCACTGTGAGACAAACTGCTCATCATATTTACACCTGTCTGTCTGTCTGTCTGTCTGTCTGACTGTCTGTCTGTCTGTCTGTCTGACTGTCTGTCTGTCTTTCTGTCTGTGTGTCTGTCTGTCTGACTGTCTGACTGTCTGACTGTCTGTCTGTCTGTCTGACTGTCTGTCTGTCTGTCTGTCTGTCTTCAGCATCCTGAGCACGTCTACAGCAGCGTCCAGCGGGCTGATGTGGAGGCAGCAGGTCAGCGACAGGAGAGCAGCCGAGCTGTGGAGGAGGTCAGCTACGCCTCGGTCCAGTTCATACACAAGACCCAGAACCAGGCCAGGTACTGTCGGCTCAGGCTTCATGACAAAGTGTCTGCAGGTGGGGGGTGATGGAGACGATGTCAGTATGTCCGTCTCTGCCTGTGACTACATGCTGGTCCCTGTTCAACATGTAGTCTTCCCTCACTGGCTGAGTACAGACCTGTTTTCCCTGCCAAAGGTCTGGATGATGAGGAGGCTGTAGAGCGGGGCACAGCAGGCTGCACTCGGCGACCTGCCTCCGCCATTGTGAGGTGATGGTTGATAACATGGTCTATAATGTGGCCCGAACTTGATCCGGTCAGCATGGTGCCTTCGTGCTCCTCGGCCTCTTCCCTATTCCACCACCACGCACCCTTACTCCTCCTCCTCTTCTTCCTCTTCCTCGAGCAGGCAGTTGTTCATTTACTTGGCCAGGGGCCTCCATGTTCAGAAATTGTACTGGTCCTGGTCAAGCTCTACATATATCATGGACAGCACCTGTCAGGTAACCAAACATGTTGTTTGATCGGTCATCTGAGAGGCGTGAAACTCCTCCTTCGTCAGTCAACTTCTATTTTCACCTGACTGTCAATTAATCAATTTATCAAATGTTCCAAGAGATCCATACAGTACATGGTTTTCATGGTATTAGGTTCTTGACTCATTTTGACAATTGAACAGACTGTTGTGCATGTGATTACTTACACACTGAAAAGATGCTGAACAACCATTAGACTGAGAATCAACCATCAGTTTAGATCAACAAGATCTATTCACCTGGAAATTGTGCTAACTGTAGGCTACCTGTGCTGAGTGTAGGCTACCTGTGCTAACTGTAGGCTACCTGTGCTAAGTGTAGGCTACCTGTGCTAACTGTAGGCTACCTGTGCTAACTGTAGACTACCTGTGCTAAGTGTAGGCTACCTGTGCTGAGTGTAGGCTACCTGTGCTGAGTGTAGGCTACCTGTGCTAACTGTAGGCTACCTGTGCTGAGTGTAGGCTACCTGTGCTAACTGTAGGCTACCTGTGCTAACTGTAGACTACCTGTGCTAAGTGTAGGCTACCTGTGCTAACTGTAGACTACCTGTGCTAAGTGTAGGCTACCTGTGCTAACTGTAGTCTACCTGTGCTAACTGTAGACTACCTGTGCTAACTGTAGGCTACCTGTGCTAAGTGTAGACTACCTGTGCTTAATCATTTGCAAAGATGTACTAAGACATTTGCAATTTGATGGAATGATTGAAATTCAATCCTGTTGTGAACATTAGCCGAGTGGTTTGGAGGTTCATGTAATTTTGAGAATGTAATTTCTGTTTCTAGAAATGAGCAAAACCAACGGAGAAAAACTGTAATAATGAGTTCTGTTTGTTGTCTGGATCACCTGCAGCTGGCAGCACTCGTGTCTGAAGCAGGTGTGATGGTGACTGTTCGGACTCTTTCCTGACATGTTGACAGCTGAGGTTTTTATAAAGTGTTATCGGGCTGCTGAGTTCTGGGGACAGCAGGCTGATCCGGTCGTTCGTCCAGCTCTGTATGAGTCCAATCTTTGTCGAGCGGACACGTCTCACAGTCTGTTAAACACTGACTCTGTGTGTTCTTGTCTTCAGAGCAGCGCAGGAGGCCGAGGACGACACCATCTACAGTTCAGTCGCCAACAGAGGCTGAAGTCACGGCTCGTCCATTAAAGGTACAGTTCACTCAAAACTGTAAATTCAGTCATGATCTCCCTCCATGCTGATGAAAGTCAGGTGACGTCCAAAAAAGATGTTATTTACATCCTGTGTCAAACTGAAATCAGACCAGTGTGATCTCTGTGATCGCAGCAGACGAGCTGCATGGAGACATCTGATGTTTAAATCATCTCCAGCTGCTTCAGGTGTTCAGCAGAACGCTGCAACTCTGTTTCACTGTGAAGCTCCAGAAATGTTCTGTGGACTACGAGACTTCACCTGAGTTTATATCATCAGGAGGAGATGATGGCTGAGCCTGACTTTATATCATCAGGAGGAGACGATGACTGAGCCTGACTTTATATCATCAGGAGGAGACGATGACTGAGCCTGACTTTATATCATCACGAGGAGACGATGGCTGAGCCTGACTTTATATCATCAGGAGGAGACGATGACTGAGCCTGACTTTATATCATCAGGAGGAGACGATGACTGAGCCTGACTTTATATCATCAGGAGGAGACGATGGCTGAGCCTGACTTTATATCATCAGGAGGAGACGATGGCCGAGCCTGACTTTATATCATCAGGAGGAGATGATGACTGAGCCTGACTTTATATCATCAGGAGGAGATGATGACTGAGCCTGACTTTATATCATCAGGAGGAGACGATTGAGCCTGACTTTATATCATCAGGAGGAGATGATGACTGAGCCTGACTTTATATCATCAGGAGGAGACGATGGCTGAGCCTGACTTTATATCATCAGGAGGAGACGATGACTGAGCCTGACTTTATATCATCAGGAGGAGACAATAACTGAGCCTGACTTTATATCATCAGGAGGAGATGACTGAGCCTGACTTTATATCATCAGGAGGAGACGATGACTGAGCCTGACTTTATATCATCAGGAGGAGATGATGACTGAGCCTGACTATATCATCAGGAGGAGACGATGACTGAGCCTGACTTTATATCATCAGGAGGAGACGATGACTGAGCCTGACTATATCATCAGGAGGAGACGATGACTGAGCCTGACTTTATATCATCAGGAGGAGACGATGGCTGAGCCTGACTGTGTATCATCAGGAGGAGACGATGGCTGAGCCTGACTTTATATCATCAGGAGGAGACGATGACTGAGCCTGACTATATCATCAGGAGGAGACGATGACTGAGCCTGACTTTATATCATCAGGAGGAGACGATGACTGAGCCTGACTTTATATCATCAGGAGGAGATGATGGCTGAGCCTGACTTTATATCATCAGGAGGAGACGATGGCTGAGCCTGACTTTATATCATCAGGAGGAGACGATGGCTGAGCCTGACTTTATATCATCAGGAGGAGACGATGGCTGAGCCTGACTTTATATCATCAGGAGGAGATGATGACTGAGCCTGACTTTATATCATCAGGAGGAGACGATGGCTGAGCCTGACTTTATATCATCAGGAGGAGACGATGACTGAGCCTGACTTTATATCATCAGGAGGAGACGATAACTGAGCCTGACTTTATATCATCAGGAGGAGATGACTGAGCCTGACTTTATATCATCAGGAGGAGACGATGACTGAGCCTGACTTTATATCATCAGGAGGAGATGATGACTGAGCCTGACTATATCATCAGGAGGAGACGATGACTGAGCCTGACTTTATATCATCAGGAGGAGACGATGGCTGAGCCTGACTTTATCATCAGGAGGAGACGATGACTGAGCCTGACTTTATATCATCAGGAGGAGACGATGACTGAGCCTGACTTTATATCATCAGGAGGAGACGATGGCTGAGCCTGACTTTATATCATCAGGAGGAGACGATGGCTGAGCCTGACTTTATATCATCAGGAGGAGATGATGACTGAGCCTGACTTTATATCATCAGGAGGAGACGATGGCTGAGCCTGACTTTATATCATCAGGAGGAGACGATGACTGAGCCTGACTTTATATCATCAGGAGGAGACGATAACTGAGCCTGACTTTATATCATCAGGAGGAGATGACTGAGCCTGACTTTATATCATCAGGAGGAGACGATGACTGAGCCTGACTTTATATCATCAGGAGGAGATGATGACTGAGCCTGACTATATCATCAGGAGGAGACGATGACTGAGCCTGACTTTATATCATCAGGAGGAGACGATGACTGAGCCTGACTATATCATCAGGAGGAGACGATGACTGAGCCTGACTTTATATCATCAGGAGGAGACGATGGCTGAGCCTGACTGTGTATCATCAGGAGGAGACGATGGCTGAGCCTGACTATATCATCAGGAGGAGACGATGACTGAGCCTGACTTTATATCATCAGGAGGAGACGATGACTGAGCCTGACTTTATATCATCAGGAGGAGATGATGGCTGAGCCTGACTTTATATCATCAGGAGGAGACGATGGCTGAGCCTGACTTTATATCATCAGGAGGAGACGATGGCTGAGCCTGACTTTATATCATCAGGAGGAGACGATGACTGAGCCTGACTTTATATCATCAGGAGGAGACGATGACTGAGCCTGACTTTATATCATCAGGAGGAGACGATGGCTGAGCCTGACTTTATATCATCAGGAGGAGACGATGGCTGAGCCTGACTTTATATCATCAGGAGGAGACGATGGCTGAGCCTGACTTTATATCATCAGGAGGAGACGATGGCTGAGCCTGACTTTATATCATCAGGAGGAGACGATGGCTGAGCCTGACTTTATATCATCAGGAGGAGACGATGGCTGAGCCTGACTGAGGTTAATGTGAACTGTTCCTTTAAACAGGAGGCGGTCCCATCCTGCAGCCTGATGATGTCATCACAGGAGTCACTTCAGAAGCAGGTCGTTGCTATGGAGAGTTGTCGTGGACACTGATTTTGTCTCATTGTTTGAACTGTTTGTACATTTATTGGCTCGATTCAGATGTTTTGTATTATACTGTTTGTTTTTCTTGATTTCTGTAATTGATTGTATTTTATGAAATGCTTCATCTTGTAGTTTTGTTTGAAAGATGCCATAAAGACATAAAGATGGATTTGATTTTATGTAAATGAAATTATTTGAGTTTTTCCTTTTCTTGTATTTCAAAGACAACAACAGAAAAGAGGAACCTCCGCCCCAACGGATGCCAATTACAAAAAAAGAAGATAGTCTTCAGAGGACTTCTGTTTTTTACTTCTGTTCTCAGATTTTAAATGACCTCATCAGTAAAGTGGTTGGTTCACTGTGTTGTGAAAGACGACAGGATGGCAGAAATAACTGGAAACCAGCAACAAGACAGTTCACAATTTCACACTTGTGACACAAAAAACACTGATGTATTTTGATTTTGTTTTTGACGAGATGTCATAATGTTCTTGTTTCGAGACAAATATTAAAATAACTTCCTGTCAGAAACACAAACACAACATCATTAATGGAGATAAAAGATTAATGAAAAGCTAAATCAACAAATAAAATATGATTTCTTTAAATACAGAGAAAAGTGAACAGAGTTTGGTTGGTGGCCTGAGACGATGTTCAGATTGTGTCACACCAGATCAGATGTGGAGGAGTTTGTACCAACGATGAGCTCACTGACGACTGACCACATGCTGCTGACTGTTCAGTCAGCTGACTCATATGAGGATCAGAGGGTAAACGTCTCATGTTCAGTATGAGCCACAAGTATTTCATGTGAAGCTTTTTCCTACTTTCACTTCACAACAATCATGTAACGGCTGGAGTTCATCCTCTTCTCCCTGTGGTCACCTGTCTCACAGGTCACAGCAGTGGGTTTACTACATGAGGCTGACAGTGCTGCAGTACTTTTACTACATGAGGCTGACAGTACTGCAGTACTTTTACTACATGAGGCTGACAGTACTGCAGTACTTTTACTACATGAAGCTGACAGTACTACAGTACTTTTTCTACATGAGGCTGACAGTGCTGCAGTACTTTTACTACATGAAGCTGACAGTACTACAGTACTTTTTCTACATGAAGCTGTACTTTTACTACATGAGGCTGACAGTACTGCAGTACTTTTACTACATGAGGCTGACAGTACTGCAGTACTTTTACTACATGAAGCTGACAGTACTACAGTACTTTTTCTACATGAAGCTGTACTTTTACTACATGAGGCTGACAGTACTGCAGTACTTTTACTACATGAAGCTGACAGTACTACAGTACTTTTTCTACATGAAGCTGTACTTTTACTACATGAGGCTGACAGTACTGCAGTACTTTTACTACATGAAGCTGACAGTACTACAGTACTTTTACTACATGAGGCTGACAGTACTACAGTACTTTTTCTACATGAAGCTGACAGTACTACAGTACTTTTACTACACGAAGCTGTACTTTTACTACATGAAGCTGACAGTACTGCAGTACTTTTACTACATGAGGCTGTACTTTTACTACATGAGGCTGACAGTACTGCAGTACTTTTACTACATGAGGCTGACAGTACTACAGTACTTTTTCTACATGAAGCTGACAGTACTACAGTACTTTTACTACATGAAGCTGTACTTTTACTACATGAGGCTGACAGTACTGCAGTACTTTTACTACATGAGGCTGACAGTACTGCAGTACTTTTACTACATGAAGCTGACAGTACTACAGTACTTTTTCTACATGAAGCTGTACTTTTACTACATGAGGCTGACAGTACTGCAGTACTTTTACTACATGAAGCTGACAGTACTACAGTACTTTTTCTACATGAAGCTGTACTTTTACTACATGAGGCTGACAGTACTGCAGTACTTTTACTACATGAAGCTGACAGTACTACAGTACTTTTACTACATGAGGCTGACAGTACTACAGTACTTTTTCTACATGAAGCTGACAGTACTACAGTACTTTTACTACATGAAGCTGTACTTTTACTACATGAGGCTGACAGTACTGCAGTACTTTTACTACATGAGGCTGACAGTACTACAGTACTTTTTCTACATGAAGCTGACAGTTCTACAGTACTTTTACTACATGAAGCTGTACTTTTACTACATGAAGCTGACAGTACTGCAGTACTTTTACTACATGAGGCTGTACTTTTACTACATGAGGCTGACAGTACTGCAGTACTTTTACTACATGAGGCTGACAGTACTGCAGTACTTTTACTACATGAGGCTGTACTTTTACTACATGAAGCTGACAGTACTACAGTACTTTTACTACATGAAGCTGTACTTTTACTACATGAGGCTGACAGTACTACAGTACTTTTACTACATGAGGCTGACAGTACTACAGTACTTTTACTACATGAAGCTGTACTTTTACTACATGAGGCTGACAGTACTACAGTACTTTTACTACATGTGGCTGTACTTTTACTACATGAGGCTGTACTTTTACTACATGAGGCTGTACTTTTACTGCTGATACTTTAAGTACATTTAGATTTGACTGAATTGTGATCTTGGATGCACTTCTTGTACTTTGTTTTGACCTATTTTAAAATACAGTATTTAAAAGTAAAGGTGTATCTTATTTTGGTAGTCGGCGTGATCAGGTCGAGCTCAGCTTCCGGTGTCAGAGGTCACCGTCGCGGCTGAAGATGGCGGCGCCCGACGAGTTGTTTTGCTGGGAAGGAGACTGGGGTTTACCGTCCGTCGACACCGACTGTCTGGTGGTTCTGGTGAGTCCCAGTTCACACCGGACCGAGCCGGTCCGCCGGCGGTCTGACGGGCTCATTCACACACAGAACCCGGGTTAAATCACACGGTACCTGCTGCTAGCGTTAGCATGCTAACGGCTCAATGAGCAGCAGACTGACAGGTATCTGAGCGCGTGAGGACGTTTTCCCGGTAAACGTGAATGAAAACAGTGACACGGAACAATCAGCCGCGGGTTTGTGATTATCGATCACTGATTTCTGTATTGATCAAACTGATAATTGTGTCATTTCTGTGAAAAGTGACGAGTTGAAATGTCAAACTCATGTCCTCGTTGAAATGATGACGTCACATGCTATGTGAAGACGTCACTGATAGATAGATAGATAGATAGATAGATAACTTTATTAATCCCTGAGGGGAAATTAAGTTACCATAGCAGCGGGTACATTCAAGTACAAGGACAAATATATAAAATGTACTATACACCGTATACAAAACAATAACATAAGTAAAGTACTGAGGTAGAAAAGTAAAGGTGAGTGGAACATAAGGTGCAGTTTTATTGACAGCCATAATGATTTAAGACTATTTGTGCGTTGTAAAGTCTGATGGCAGCAGGTTGAAGGAGTCTGGTGCTTGTCCAGAGTTTTGTGGAGGTGAGAGACATTGTCCATGAGCAGCAGTTCTGCCAGCATCCTGTCCTCCACCACCTCCTCCAGGGAGACGAGCTCAGAGCCCACAGCAGACTCTGTCTTCTTGATGAGTCTGTTCAGTCTGTTGGCGTCCTGCAGCCCAGGACACCACAGCCAAGAAGATGGTGCTCGCAACGACAGACTGATGAACATCTGGAGCATCGATTAATCAGCGGTCAGCTGGTCCTGCTGTAGACTCTGATACTTTATTTTCTTATATTGAACATACAATGAATCTTGATGTTCAGCTTCGTGATGTTCAGCTTCGTGATGTTCAGCTTCGTCATGTTCAGCTTCGTGATCACATTCTTGTGAAGTCACTCAGAGGTGGTTGGAGACGGTCTCAGGTCGGTTGTCTCAGGTCGGTTGTCTCAGGTCGGTTGTCTGGTCCACGTCAGGCTTCGCTGACAGCTTTCACAGCAGCCCAAACAAACCGGAGTCCGTTAGAACTGAACCAAACATGTGATGTGTGAAAACAGCCTCAGTACTCAGATACTTAGTAATACTACTGATGAAAATACTCAGTTACAAGTTAAAGTCCTGAATCCGAAACCTTACTGAGGGAAAGTATGAATGTATTAGCAAAATGTACTTAAAGTAGTCAAAGTAACTAAAGTGTTTGAGTTTTAAATCTGATGTTTATGGATTAATGTCGCTGCTGTGTTCATGTGTATGTTGTTTATGAAACATTGTAATCTGAATACTAAGTAGTCCTACAGCTGCTAAATGTAGTCGAGTAACAGGACTTAGGGCTGCAACTTAAGATTATCTTTATTTGTTCTCACCATTAATTGATTATTTAGTCTTGAGAGCTGATGAGCTCGTTCTAATTAATTCTCAGGTGGAGTGGTTAAACCTCAGGACATTTTAAATATCCACTTCTGTATTGCAGTGTACAGAGTGTTTAATCAATATCAATTGGATCAATACGTTATGATCAGATCAGTTGTAATTCTTGATACAAGCAGCAGAGGGAGCTCCTCCTCACACAGTGACGCTCAGCTCTGATCTGATCCCTCACCACTGATTCATACTCTAACTGACCGATCAATATCCAGGCTGAGCTGAATCAAAGGATTTAAAATAGCGCACAGCGTATGCTCGGCATTAGGTACCTGGCCTCCACCCTTTTCTCTCCCTCCACGTTGGACTGTCGTCTCTACTCTCTTCGCGCAGCAGCCGGACAGGCAGGTGGTGACTCCGGTGTTGGTTTTTCAAAATAAGGGTATTTGCAGCGTAGCGTCACATTTCATGAAAAACACCATGTTTTGTGCCAAAATTCACATTTCATACAATAATTTACATTAACACAAACATAAAACAACATAAACACAGGGTAAACAAAACATTATTCTGAAGGTGTGGCAGCTTTTATTTTGCCGTGGCGGTGCGCCACAATCAATTACATGTAGAGGAAACCCTGAGATGTGTTATTGATCAGGAACACAAACAGTTTGTGGTCATCGATCACTTCGTTAAAACTGGTTCTGAATCAGATTTCAACATTCAAAGATCAGGCTGAAAACAGCAGATTGGACCTTTTAAGTGGAGACGTTGGTTGCGACCACCCAGAATGCACTGCTGCAGCAGGCAGACTGTTTCCATGACTGATGTGTTGATCCAGCCTGCAGACCGCGCTCAGGGCCACAGAACTCCTCGACTGAAGGAAACATGTTTGTGTTGGACTGACATCTGAGCACAGAGCCGCAGGGCATTCTGGGTAATGATGGTGCCGTGTTGACACCGCCTCTGTTTCCAAACCGCTGACAGAACCTGAACGTGCTGCTGGTCTGGAAACAACAGTCAGTTAACCCAAACGTTCTCGACCAGGGCATAGAGCGGTCCACGTCCCAGAGCGGTCCAGGGCCCAGAGCCCAGAGCGGTCCACGTCCCAGAGCGGTCCAGGGCCCAGAGCCCAGAGCGGTCCACGTCCCAGAGCGGTCCAGGGCCCAGGGCCCAGAGCCAAGAGCGGTCCACGTCCCAGAGTGGTCCAGGGCCCAGAGCCCAGAGCGGTCCACGTCCCAGAGAGGTCCACGTCCCAGAGCGGTCCACGTCCCAGAGAGGTCCACGTCCCAGAGTGGTCCAGGGCCCAGAGCCCAGAGCCCAGAGCCCAGAGCGGTCCACGTCCTAGAGCGGTCCATGTCCCAGGGTGGTCCAGGGCCCAGAGCCTAGAGCGGTCCACGTCCCAGAGCGGTCCACGTCCCAGAGCGGTCCACGTCCCAGAGAGGTCCACGTCCCAGAGTGGTCCAGGGCCCAGATTCCTAGTTTGGTTAGTTTGTGACGAGTTCAGGATCAGGTTCAGCTTCATGAGACACCAATGAGAACACCTACAAGGAGTGTGACTCCAGTTTAAAGTTACTGTCTGAACACATGGTGGGACATTCAGACTGAGGACGGACAGGAAGCAGCAGGTAGGACAGGAGGCGGGCCTTCAGGTGTCAGAGGAGCTGTTACTGTTGGACAGACAGAGAGGTGGAGGACGATGAGGTGTGTTTTTCCTGTCGTGTGTCCAGCAGGAAGTTATTATTACTGAGACAGCTGGACGACTCAGTGTGGACCTGTCCAGGACCAGAACTGCAGCTTTTACTGCCCGTTACATCATCAGCAGCTTGTTTCTGAGCTAAAGATCCAGTTCAGGAGACGTTTGGTTCCTGTGAGGCAGTTTCTGTAGAGAGCCGAGTGTCTGCTGTGATACTGTGCTGCTCAAACACAGTCAACACATCACACACACAGACACACACACACACACACACACACTCAGTGGAACAGACGCTGACTTCATGTTTGAGGCTTTATGAGGAAATTCTTCCTCATTTTTTCTGGTTGTAAACGTTGAATGAAGCTTTTATTTTTTATTTCCAGAAGAACTGAGTCATCTGCACCATTACTGTAAATCACTGCACACACACTGCACACTGCACACTACACACACTACACAGTACACACTGCACACTACACACTACACACACTACACAGTACACACTACACAGTACACACTACACACACTACACACACTGCACACTACACACTACACACACTACACAGTACACACTACACAGTACACACTACACACACTACACACACTGCACACTACACAGTACACACACTACACAGTACACACTACACACACTACACACACTGCACACTACACACTACACACACTACACAGTACACACTACACAGTACACACTACACACACTACACACACTGCACACTACACAGTACACACTACACACACTACACACACTGCACACTACACACTACACACACTACACACACTGCACACAGTACACACTACACACACTACACACTACACACTACACACACTACACACACTACACACTACACAGTACACACTACACACACAGTACACACACTACACAGTACACACTACACACACTACACAGTACACACACACTGCACACTACACACACAGTACACACAGAGTACACACACAGTACACACAGTACACAGTACACACTACACACACACTACACAGTACACACACACTACACACACTACACACACACTCCACATACAGTACACACACAGTACACACAGTGCACACTACACACTACACAGTACACAGACAGTACACACAGTGCACACTACACAAGATGTACACACACAGTACACACTACACACACAGTACACAGTACACACACTACACACAGTACATACACAGTACAAAGTGCACACTATATGCTACGCATACACAGTACACACACAGTAGACACTACACACTACACAGTACACAGACAGTACACACAGTACACAGTACACACACTACACACATAGTACATACACAGTACAAAGTGCACACTATATGCTACGCATACACAGTACACACACAGTAGACACTACACACTACACAGTACACAGACAGTACACACAGTGCACACTACACAAGATGTACACACACAGTACACACTACACACACAGTACACAGTACAAAGTGCACACTATATGCTACGCATACACAGTACACACACAGTAGACACTACACACTACACACACACAATGCGCACAGTATTAAGATTATGATTTCTTTATCCCACAACAACAAAATTAACATTATATATATGTATATGTATATGTATATATATATATGGTCTGCATTTATATAGCGCTTCTCCAGTCCTCTCGGACAGCTCAAAGCGCCACATTCACCCATTCACACACACATTCATACACTGATGCCCGAGGCTGCCATGCAGGGCGCCAGCTGCTCATCAGGAGCAATTTGGGGTTCAGTATCTTGCTCAAGGAAACTTCGACATGTAACTAGGGGGAGCCGGGATTCGAACCAGTGACCTTCCGATTACCAGACGACCCGCTCTACCTCCTGAGCTACAGCCGCCTTACATATACATATATATGTATATGTATATATATATATGTATATATATATATATATGTATATATGTATATATGTGTATATATGTATATATGTGTATATATGTATATATATGTATATATGTATATGTATGTATGTGTATATATATATATATATGTATATATATTGGTGTGTGTACTCTGATGTGTATATATATGCTGTGTTCTCTGTGTAGTGAATGCAGTATATATATATTATATATACTGCTTGTCACTTCCTGTCTGATTCTTCACTTCCTGTCTGAGTTGTCTTGTCACTTCCTGTCTGATTCTTCACTTCCTGTCTGAGTTGTCTTGTCACTTCCTGTCTGCAGGCCTACGCTCAGTTTGCCGGCGCTCCTCTCAAACTCAGGAAGATGTCGAACCCGTGGAGGAGTCCCAGCGGTGAGTCGAGTTCAGTTTATTTAAAACACGTGAAGAAGAAACTCATCAGTCTGTGATCTCCATGTTGTTTATTTCTGCTTCTAAAGGATCACTTCCTGCTCTGAGGACCAATCAGAAAGAGACTCTGTCCAGGCCCTCTGACATCATCATCCATCTCAGAAAGCAGGTAACCTTATTAAAGGAACACTTCAAGTATTAAATGTACAATTATCTGTGATTAACCTGCAGTTTGTTCCTGCGTGAAACATTTCATTTGTCCAAAGCGACTTGCAGTCATTCATTCACACACTGATGGTGGTGGCTGCCATACAAGCTAACCAGCATCAGGAGCAGTTTGGGGTTCAGTATCATGACACTTTGACATGCAGAGACGTCCAGGGGAATCGAACCAGCGATCTTCCACTAACAAGACGCAGACTCTACCCCTGAGCCACAGGGAGAGTCTTCATGATCCAAATGTTTCCAGACGACACATCAAGAACAAACTCTTTAATATTATCTTTAGAATTGTGTTTTAAAGTTATTCTGGGTTCTGTTTCGTAGTCAACTGGACGTGCTTCAGTTTGTTGAAGACGTTTCACGTCTCATCCAAGAGGCTTCTTCTCTTCTAATGAACCGGAGGAGCTGCAGGCTTTAAATCTGTGTGGGAGTGTCCTCACAGAGTCGTTAAGGACACGTGTGGGTCGTTGACCCAACTGGTCTTCATGTGGGTTGCTAAGGCCAGGTGAGCCCAGGTGAGGCCAGGTGAGCCCAGGTGAGGCCAGGTGAGGCCAGGTGAGCCCAGGTGAGGCCAGGTGAGGCCAGGTGAGCCCAGGTGTGAATGGTTGTTAAGCTGTCTGGGGAGAGAACTCAGTACAACATTGTAGGTGGGTGATCAGTAAAGTCTTAGTCCTCCTCCTCTGTTCAAAGACGGTCGTCACAGTTTGACATAGATGGATATTTTACTCCTCTTTCAAACCATCCGTCTTCTCTGGACAAGATGTTTACATTGCTGTCATCAGAGGAATGATTTGTCTCCTTCAGATGTAAGTGGACAGCAGAGTCTGGACCTGAGGAGTTGGTCCTCCTGTGTTGTGCCATTCCTTTATCACCATCACACCAAAGTCACTGATCTGCTCAGTGATACTATGAGACACTGAGGCCAGATCCTACCAGCAGCCACAGAAAGAAGGTTATAGATGATCTGCAAAGACTGGAAAAGCACAAAGTCACCGACAGGCCATCATATTACAGAGAGAGAGTGTGTGTGTGTGTGTGTGTGTGTGTGTGTGTGTGTGTGTGTGTGTGTGTGTGTGTGTGTGTGTGTGTGTGCATGTGTGTGTCCTGCAGCCGACTGGAAAACCTCCTTTAACAACAGGAAGCTGCAGGCAGAGACACATTCCAGCAGGCTGATAATCCTCGTAAAGCAGTGCTGCAGAGAGAACGTTCTCCGTAGAACTGACAGGAACATATGCAGACACTGGTTCACCTCTCACGTCCGACTCGTTCGTCCTCCCTGTCGTTGAGAAGGTTCAGCTTCACAGACAGCTGTATGAGACCGAGCAGCTCCTCTGGCCTCATTTTCTGTCTGTTTAACTGTTAACACAGCAGTTCTGTGATTTCTGTCCAGATATATGAAGAAATACAGGAATTGTTTGGCAGATAACTTGAGTAGCTCCACAGAGGCTGCGCATGGTCACCATGACTACAAACACTGAGTGGCAACATTACGAGAGTTCATCGAGTGCTGCCATCAAACACTGAGCGGAGTCGACCTGTTTGATGAGACACGTTCCTGTTGGTACGAGTGTAATCTGATACGCTGCCTCCTCCTCGTCAGCTCCTCCGGACAGAACCGGTTCTTTTGCAAAGATTTGTTTTAATGAACAGATGCTCACATTACAGTAAACGCAATATCAAAAATGTATCACGTTTCCATTTGTGGATTAGAAAATATTATTTCAAGAAGAAAAGAAAAAATACTCACTTAAAATGATCAACAAATAAGCAGTTTTGACATTCTGATGTTTTGTGTTACAGCAATGACGTTACATTAAATCTGGACATGTCTCAGTAGGCGGGACATGTCTCAGTAGGCAGGTCATGTCTCAGTAGGCGGGACGTGTCTCAGTAGGCGGGTCGTGTCTCAGTAGGCGGGTCGTGTCTCAGTAGGCGGGACGTGTCTCGGTAGGCGGGTCGTGTCTCGGTAGGTGGGTCGTGTCTCGGTAGACGGGTCATGTCTCAGTAGGTGGGTCGTGTCTCAGTAGGTGGGTCGTGTCTCGGTAGACGGGTCATGTCTCATGTCCAAAGATCCTGTGCTCGCGGTATAAACACCTCCGGTCCCTGAACTCCCAGTCTGAACCGCTAGTTGCACGTCTAATTGAGCTAACTAGCTAAGGGAGCTACAGTTAGCATCAGGGAGCGGTGACTCTAGTGATTCGCCCTCTATTCAGTTTGAGTTTGGCAGCCAGCTGGTTCTGACATATTGTACCTTTTTTAAAAAGAACAAAAACAACAAACACTTCAGATATTCATATCGTATCTGAGTCAGTAAGATTTTACTAGTACACAACTGAAGGCACAATATATTTTGAAGGTACTAATAATAATTTGTGTACAAACTTGTGAACGGGTTCTGATCTGGGTTGAGAAAGAAAAACAAGAAAGAGTCCAGCATCAGGTTCCTCATCTCCTGTCGTTTGTATGAGTGTGTCGTCCGTGCAGTCTTTATTGTTTCTGCGTGGCGTTCAGACGGTCAGTCCGCATCGACTCGCTCTGTTCAGTCTTACGTTCATGTTTTACTCCTCTTCAGTCCACACTCAGCTCTCTGACGTTGCACATGAAGTTTTCCTTCAGCTTTAGTTCCTCTGAGCCACATTCCCCACAGCAGCAGTCACGTCTGAACCAAACGCTGCCTGTTCAGCAGCTAATGGGCAGCTGGAAGACATTACCCAGCATGCCTGGTGCCTCCACGCTGCGGTAGGTGAGGAAACCACAACGACAGGAGAGCTGCTGAAGAAGCTCACAGGAGAAAACTGCTGGTTTCACGCTCGGCTGCTCAGATTGAACTCACATTTATTCACCTATTAGTCACACTTTCTGCTGCTGCTTCTGTTTGATTCCCCGTCTTCACTTTGAAGCAGAGAAAAACTCAAGAAGGCCAGATCTTCCTTTAAGTTTGCTGTTGATGTTCGTGCAGTCAACAAGATGCATCATATGTCCTGGAGTCGATCCTGCTCTCCAGAGGATGAACCCTCTGCTCCAGTTTACTCCTTCATTTTTCCTTTCTGGCTGCTGGTCAGGATGAAATCACAGAATGACTTCATGTTGAACTTTATTAACTGAATTGAATTCAATCAAATCAATTTTATTTATACAGCCCAAAATCACAGTCACA
Source organism: Pagrus pagrus (assembly GCF_965226575.1). Lineage (NCBI taxonomy): Eukaryota > Metazoa > Chordata > Actinopteri > Spariformes > Sparidae > Pagrus > Pagrus pagrus. Next base: position 435,281 of record NC_140191.1, on the reverse strand, counting down.
TCCCCTCAGTGGGCTTCACAGTGATCGATGTCCTCAGTGAGGACAGACAGGAAGTAGATGTCACATGTACAGAACTGAACAACAGAATCACAGTTTACAAACCGCACTGACAGAAAATCTGATTGAAATTATAAGATATGTTTTCTTACTTAGGTATCACAATCACAAGAAAACACAGCAGTCTCTCTAAAGAAAATGTTCTCACCCTGTTAAACAGGTGAAACGCAGCCTAATGCAGCGGTCCCCCTTGTGGATCTCCCCGGTGGGCCGGGTTAATTCAGTTAAAATGAACATCCTCCCCAAATTCTTATATACCGACTTTATCCCCAAATCCTTTTTTGATTCTTCAGACTCTATCATTTCCTCCTTTGTATGGAAAGGCAAACGCCCTGGAATAAGTAAAGTCCACCTTCAGAAACCGAAGGATGCTGGAGGCCTGGCTCGTATAGATCTCCCTTACCCCCAAACACACCAAGTGATAATCCCATTGTAAGACACACAGTGAGAGTGTGGGCTCAATTCAGAAAATACTTCTCTGTAAGTCCTGTTTTATCCAACCATCTTTTTCAACCTTCTCTTAATGATCCCATGTTTCAAGGATGGCATAGGCAGAGCATCGAACACCTGTCTGAAAAGTACAAACTACAAAGGACTAATTTCTTCAGACACTTATAAATGAGACATTTTCTCAAGTCTCAGACCCCAAACTTCCCGAGGAGCCCTGAATCCAGTGTTCTCGACACATTTCTCAGTATGCACCCTTCACAGAAACGCCTGATATCTTTTATCTATGGCAAGCTGGCCGCTATAAGACAAGCACCCCTTACATGTGTGTTTATATGTGTATATATTTATATTTATATATATATTCTTTATCTTTGTGTATTCATATACACAAGAATGTATGAGTGTGACAATGTATGTATATGGGGAATAAGGGCGTGACGGGGTGAAAGGGTTCGAGTTCATACTGTGATTCAACTGTTAATATTGTAAACAAATGAACAGATGTATTCTGTTTAAAAGGAAAAAACATGTGAAGTGTGTGAATCCAGACGAGACGATGAGCAGTGAAACATCGGAGTGAAGAGTCTTCACATTCTGCAGAAATACAGATTTAAGGAGACACGTTACGAGTCCTCACGGCGAGATAAACCGACCAATCACAGCTCTCCTTGTCTCCACGTAGCAACGCTGGAGCTCGTTAACATACAGCGATAAATCAACTTAAAGGCTCACATGTCGTCTGGGAACAGACGTGCACGTGTTTGTGTCTGTTTTTACTGGATGACCTTTGACCTCCACTGACACTGAGTCCTTTCTCTCACACACACACACACACACACACACACACACACACACACACACACACACGTTCTCTGTGCAGTCAACTTTATGTTCAACTCACAATTTTCTGGTTCTTTACTTGAGTATTTCATTTCTCTGCTACTTTATACTCCTATACACACACATACATATGTGTGTGTGTGTGTATGTGTATATATATATGTGTATATATATATACACACATATGTATATATATATGTATATATATTAGGGGTGGGGGAAAAATCGATTCACATAAGAATCGTGATTCTGAATCGATTCATAAACTTCAAAAATATATATATATATACATATATATATATATATATATATATGTATATACATATATATAATACATATATATATATATATATATATATAAAATACATATATATAATACATATATATATATATATATATACACATATACAGTACATATATATGTGTGTGTGTATATGTGTATATATGTGTATGTGTGTGTGTGTATATATGTATGTGTGTGTGTGTGTGTATATATATATATATACATATTATCTATTAGATGAATTTAGTAACTAGATTGAAATGGTTGTTGTTGTTTATGTGATATAATCTGATGTGTCAGCAGTCACATGGAGTTAATTCATTTAACATCTGTCTGAGGCGTTCAGGGACCTGCGTCAACCTTCAACACCTGCAGCATCAGGAGCAGTTCTGGTCTGTTCTGTTCACTCTGCAGAATATCTGATGTGTGTGTTTCAGAAATTCAACGCAGACTACGACCTGTCTGCTAAAGAAGGAGCTGACAGCCTGGCCTTCATCTCTCTGATGGAGGAGAAGCTCAGACCTGCTCTGGTGAGACGTTTGTCTCTTTGTGTTGAGTCTTTAAACATGAACACATTAAACACTAAAGTAACAACAGTCTGGATTCTGTCCGTCGCAGATCTACGCGTTCTGGATCGAGCCGAAGAACTACGTGGACCTGACTCGCCGCTGGTACGCAGAGCACATGCCGTTCCCTCTGAACTTCTTCCTGCCTGGACGGATGCAGCGAGGTCAGCTGGAAAAACTGCGACTGCTGCGAGGAGACGAGAGCCTGGAGGCCGGAGAGGAGCTGGAGAAGGAGGTGAGGACGCGGCAGCAGGTTTCACTGTGGGGGTTTTAAAAGCTCCCATGACTGAGGGTAAAGCTGTGAGATGCAGCGCCGTGAGAAAAATACATGAGATACGTTCAGAGTGAGGCCGTCGCGTCTCAGAAACACGTCTTCTTTGAGGTTTTGGTGACGGAAACAATGTGACTTTAATTTTCTGTCGGCTGCAGAAACATCAGAACATTTTTCCAGTCTGTTTCCATGTGTTCAGACGCGTCCTTGAAGTGGTCGGAACAGATTTACTGTGAAAGGAAAAACTCTGCTGCGGGTTCTTCTGTTGGAAAACTGCAGGTATGAGACGATCCAACGAGGTCGGAGGTCAGACGGCGTTCAGGAAAGATCATTAAAGAACGATTTGTTCCTGTCAGCGCGGAAAACTCTTCACAAGGTCGACTTTACAGGAATGAAGAGAACGAAAAAATGACATTTATGTTTCCTGAAATGTTTCCATGTGACTCAGTTTGAGACGTGAAACATCGTGACAGCTGTTAGTTTGTTAGAAACCAGCTGGGGTCCAGTTTTTACAGAAGAAAGACAAGAAACAAAACCAAAAGAAAAATCAGTCCAGAGAAAGTATCTGAACATCTACTGAAGACTTCTGTGGACATTAATGTCCCCTGAGGATGGACCTCTGTGACCTCTTACCTCAACTTCAGTCCCTGACGCTGTGTTTCTGAAACCACGAGCAGCTATTTTGTGGTATTTGTTGTGAATGTTCAGCCTGACTGAAGTTCATGAAGACAGCTGAGCAGGGCTGAGACTGAGCGTCATTTTATTATCCAAAGTGACGTCTTCAGATGTCTTCTGTTGTCCGACCAACAGTCCAAAACTCAAACACAAAAAACAGAGAACCGTCAGAACCACACAGAGTCCGATCAGATCATCGCTGCAGCTTCAGGTCACTGATGGAGGAAGATGAAGTGGTTTGTGTGTCTCTCCAGCAGATGAAGCGTTCCTGTGTCCTGGTCTTCCTCGTTCACGAGTCCACTCTGTATTGTGTGTTTCAGTTGTACCGTGATGCTGCAGAGTGTATGGACCTGCTGTCCCAACGACTCGGCTCACACAAGTTCTTCTTCGGTGACTCGTAAGTTCGTCCAGAGCTCTGACACTGTCCAGGTGTGTCAAACCCTCCTGAGGTTCGGTCCCTACAGGCCTGCTGTCAACATCTGTCCTGAGTGATCTGATCACACCTGTACAGCTCTCAGTACAGGTGTGAATGGACACATTCACTGTGTATTCTTTCACACCTGTCTGTTTCAACTGATCCAACCATTGAGCTAGTCACCACAACATCCCCAGACTCCCTTAACAAAAGTCTCAGTTTAGTGAGTTGTTGAGTTGGAGACACTTTATAAACTGTGTGAAACTCTGTCTCTGACTGATTCTGACTGATTTGTTCCTTCTTGTAAATTCAGCAGAGTCTGTTTGTCTCAGTGATGGACGGGTTGGTTTCATACAGAGCAGGAAGTGACATCACATCACAGGTGGTCACTCAGACGCAGGTTAATGTATCTGTGAAGTGACAGACTGACAGCTGAACACTGATTGGAGGGTGACAGCAGGTGTGAACGGGGCCTTTGACTCAACACAGGTGGACTGAACTCAGAGCTGATGAGGTTCTGCTTCTGTTTGGATTGATGTCTTTTAAAATATACATTTATATTTGTCTGTCTGATTATGTGCTATACAAATGATTGGATGATGGGAAACCCGAGTGTGACATTGATTTTAGATCATCTGTGTTTTGGACCAGAACACCGTATAACCATGAATGTCCTGTTGACTCTGCAGGCCTTCATCTCTGGATGCCTACGTGTTCGGTCACTTGGCGCCCATCCTCAAGTCCAAACTGCCCAGCGGGAAACTGCAGCAGCATCTGAAGTCTCTGGACAACCTGAACAACTTCTGCACCAACATCCTGCTGCTCTACTTCCCCCGAGACGGCCGAGGTGAGACTGCGAAGCCGCTGGACCAGAGACGACTCTGACGACCCAGAATCAAACTGTACAGACTCATTTCAGAGATGTTGTGGATCAAACTCATCGTTTATCTCCGACAGGTTTATATGACATCACCAGATGACATCATATGGATCTTTGCTGATAAACAAACTGTCTCATTAATCCTGAGACGTGTTTGTCTGAGAGACGAGAAGATGTAAAGTGTGTGAAGACATTAAAAAGCTCATTTAGGAGAAAAGCTGCATGTTTATCAGAGACGCAGACTGTTTCTCTGTTAGGGTTCATAGAAAGTTACATTTATTCTTCTTGGTTCGGGTAAAATGACCTCGTCTCTTTTCCTCCATCTTGTTTTTCCAGAGAGCTCCACTCAGAAGACGTCCTCTCAGCCTGAAGGTGGAGACTTTGATCACGTCCCCAACAAGCGGAGGAAGCAGTTCCTGTCGGCTCTCGTGGCTCTCGGTGCCATGCTGAGCTACGCCCTCCTGACCGGCATCGTGTCCATCCAACACGCCCAGCAGGAGGCGCTGGAGGCGCCACCGGACCTGGAGACCATTGAATCCCACGAGGACGAGGAGGGAGACGGCTGAGGAGACGGAGGTCAAACTGAGGCATCATGGGACATTATGGACGGTTCAGGATGAGATCCAGATGTTTTCAGTTGTCTCCAAAACAAACCACAGGAGACACGTGGGGATGAAAAGATTAATAATGATAATCATCAGCTCAGCAGGACAGGAAGTCGATGTCAGTGCTGGTTAATGTACAGAAATAAACTAAAAGATCATCTCTGGGTTTCTTTATGTGGAGTAAGATTCTGTTTAACTTTGTTCATTTTTTAAAAACTTCTCAAGAAGAAAACAAGATTTCTCCCTAAAAAAAATAATTTTAATAATTTTTTACTTAATTTTTGTTAATTAAGTTCCCGAATCCTTCAAATGTCACATCAACATGTTGATAACATGATAATAAATCTACAGATGAAATAACAGTCGTGGTTTATGTTTAGCCAGCTGCTAACGCAGGATGTTTGAACAGTTCCCTCATTTTAAATAAAGGATCGACTGACGAGCTGATGGAAGTCTGCGATGAAGACGAAGACGGTGATGAAACAGATGAAGGATCAACATGAACTGACCTGGCAGCCATGGGAACTAAATGAGCGAGGTCGTCGGGAACTAAGAGGATCTTGGGTCAATTTTGGGAACTAACATTATCCTAAGGTGTTCTTGAAAAATGGGCGTGTAGTGTGAGGGATCTGAAATGAGCACAGGGTGTTTGGGAACAAGAATGATTGTGAGATGTTTCAGGAACTATAGTTAGTGTGAGGGGGTGGTTAGGGATTATAATGATCACGAGATGTTTGGTGAGTAAAATGAACCCTGGACATTCAAGAACTAAGATGACTGCAAGACATCTGGGAACTAAAATGATCGTGAGGCGTTCGCAAACTAGAATCAGCTCTGGGTATTTGTGAGCTGAAATCATGAGTGTTTGGAGAATAAAACGACCGCAAGGCGTTTGGGAACTTAATGATTTTGGGGCGTTCAGGCACAAAATGATTTCAAATCATTTGAGAACTAAAAAAATCGTGAGGCGTTAGGGAACTGAAATTGTTTTTGAGACGTTCAGCAACGCTATGACTGCGAGGCATTCGTGGGCTGAAATGAACATGGGCTGTTTGGGAACTAAAGTGATCGCAGGGTGTGGATTTTAAAGGTCGCCAGGCATTTGGAAACTAAAATTATCTTCAGGCATTTGGGAACTAAAATGATTGTGAGTCGTCTGGGAACTGAGATAATCCGGGGGAACTAAAATGAACCCTTGACATTCAGTACCTAAAATGATCACGAGGCATCTGGGAACTAAAATTATTGCGGGGCGTTCGTAAACTAGAATCAGCTCCGGCCATTCATGGAATAAATTATTGTAGTGTGCATGTTTGGGAACTAACCCTAACCCTTTTCTTGGGGGCGGGGCTGGTGGTGCTGGAGTGGGAGGAGGGGGTGGTGGTGCTGGTGGTGCTGGAGGGGGTGGAGGGGCTGGTGGTGCTGGAGGGGCTGGAGGGGGTGGAGAGGCTGGTGGTGCTGTAGGCGGTGGAGGGGCTGGTGGTGCTGGAGCAGGCTGGTGGTGCTGTAGGCGGTGGAGGGGCTGGTGGTGCTGGAGCAGGCTGGTGGTGCTGGAGGGGCTGGAGGGGGTGGAGGGCTGGTGGTTGTGGAGGGCTCGTGGTGCTGGAGGGGCTGGTGGTGCTGGAGGTGCTCGTGGTGCTGGAGGGGCTGGAGGGGCTGGTGGTTGTGGAGGGGCTGGTGGTGCTGGAGGTGCTCGTGGTGCTGGAGGGGCTGGAGGGGCTGGTGGTTGTGGAGGGGCTGGTGGTGCTGGAGGGGCTGGAGGGGCTGGTGGTTGTGGAGGGGCTGGTGGTTGTGGAGGTGCTGGAGGGGCTGGTGGTTGTGGAGGGGCTGGTGGGGCTGGAGGGGCTGGTGGGGCTGGAGGGGGTGGAGAGGCTGGTGGTGCTGTAGGCGGTGGAGGGGCTGGTGGTGCTGGAGGGGGTGGTGGTGCTGGAGGGGCTGGTGGTTGTGGAGGGGCTGGTGGGGCTGGAGGGGCTGGTGGTGCTGGAGGGGGTGGAGGGGGTGGAGAGGCTGGTGGTGCTGTAGGCGGTGGAGGGGCTGGTGGTGCTGGAGGGGGTGGAGGGGCTGATGGTGCTGGAGGGGCTGGTGGTTGTGGAGGGCTCGTGGTGCTGGAGGGGCTGGAGGGCCTGGAGGGGCTGGTGGTTGTGGAGGGCTCGTGGTGCTGGAGGGGCTGGAGGGGCTGGTGGTGCTGGAGGGGCTGGTGGTTGTGGAGGGGCTGGTGGTGCTGGAGGGGCTGGTGGTTGTGGAGGGGCTGGTGGTGCTGGAGGGGCTGGAGGGGCTGGTGGTTGTGGAGGGCCTGGTGGTTGTGGAGGGGCTGGTGGTGCTGGAGGGGCTGGAGGGGCTGGTGGTGCTGGAGGGGCTGGTGTGGCTGGAGGGGCTGGAGGGGCTGGTGGTTGTGGAGGGCCTGGTGGTTGTGGAGGGGCTGGTGGTGCTGGAGGGGCTGGAGGGGCTGGTGGTGCTGGAGGGGCTGGTGGTGCTGGAGGGGCTGGAGGGGCTGGTGGTTGTGGAGGGGCTGGAGGGGCTGGAGGGGCTGGTGGTTGTGGAGGGCCTGGTGGTTGTGGAGGGGCTGGTGGTGCTGGAGGGGCTGGAGGGGCTGGTGGGGCTGGTGGTTGTGGAGGGCCTGGTGGTTGTGGAGGGGCTGGAGGGGCTGGTGGTGCTGGAGGGGCTGGTGGTGCTGGTGGTGCTGGAGGGGCTGGTGGGGCTGGAGGGGCTGGAGGGGCTGGAGGGGCTGGTGGTTGTGGAGGGGCTGGAGGGGCTGGTGGTGCTGGAGGGGCTGGTGGGGCTGGAGGGGCTGGAGGGGCTGGAGGGGCTGGTGGTTGTGGAGGGCCTGGTGGTTGTGGAGGGGCTGGTGGTGCTGGAGGGGCTGGAGGGGCTGGTGGTGCTGGAGGGGCTGGTGGGGCTGGAGGGGCTGGAGGAGTCCTGCCGGGAGATAATCCAGGCCCGACATTACGAGTCTTATATGAGCTGGAAAAACGACACAACAAGAGAACAATGCTGCAACAACATCCACATGTTGAGTCGGATGGAAACTCTCCCCTCACCTCGACCCCCTCCACCCCGAGCCTCCACCCGCCCTGACCGGGTCTGGACCCCGGGGACAGACAGCTGCACATGACGCCATCACTCAGGAATCCTGCTCACCCTGCTGTGTGTTGTTCATGTGTGTGTTTAATGAGCTGATCTGGAAGCAGTTTGTGGGTCTGAACTCTTCCTGTCGTCCACAAACACACTCAGCTTCACACTTTTCTCTCGTTTCTTCTCCACGCTCGTCTGTTTTCTGCTCTCTTGCAGTTGAGGACAGACGTTGGGCGGCTGCTGTCGGAGGGTGGAGGTGAAGTTTCCTCCCTCACCTGCTGTTAAACACAGGTTTCCATGGCAACGCTCCAGAGTCAGAAACAAACAGTGGGAGGAGGCCCGCCGGGAGGACTCAGGTCCTCGCTTCGTTGTTCCACTGATTTCATTACTGAGGACTGAGTTTGGATCGGTTCCCTGAAACACTCCCAGTTTACATTTTTATTGAATTAGCAAACAAAAGACAGCAACCAGCACAGGAAGCTAACAGGCAGCAGTAGCACTGGATCGCAACGGGGACCCGGACCCCTGAGGGCCCAACAACCCGCTTCACTGTGTGTTCAGGCAGAGTGAGTCCAGCAGAACTCGACCCACCCAAGAGAACACTTTACCCCCCACCAACCAAACTTTCTACATGTTTTAGAAAAAAGACATCAATGAAATGTTTGTGACATTTCCCTCCCTGCAGGACGTTCTGCTGACAGGATGTTCTGCTGGCAGGACCGGTTCATGTCCAAATGTGTTAGAGTCGTGACTTCTGTCTGAGGAGGACATGTTGTTGTTGTTGTGATCCACAGCAGCTGTGGGTTACGTGTGTTTAAAGAACTCCTGTGGCGGTTCTGAGCTGCTCACAGATGACACCATTCCTCCAAACAGCAGTGAAGGTGAACACCTGTGGACAGGTGACACAACTCAAACCCTCTGAGGAGCGAAGAGCGGACAAAACATCTAAAACACAAAGGACACGGTCTCATCCTGTTGTGTGGGGTCTCACAGTCTGGTTCTGGACCCTGGAGAGGAAAGGAGGTCCAGAACAAAAGCTGAATGGACAGCAGGGCCAGCTCCTGACCTCTGACCTCTGACCCGCTGCTGTTACAGTAGAGACTGATGTGACCTGTCTCCAACATCATCGTCTCCACTGGGACGATCAGCTGGTTTCATCTCATCACAAACTGGAGCTCTGTTTGGCTGTTGGTCAGAATTTGGTCTAAAAATATATTGAATACCCTGTAAATAAAAATAATAAATGTAAATAATAAATATAAATAAAAATAATAAATGTAAATAATAAATATAAATAAAAATAATAAATGTAAATAATAAATATAAATAAAAATAATAAATGTAAATAATAAATATAAATAAAAATAATAAATGTAAATAATAAATATAAATAATACATATCAATAATTTAATAATATAAATATAGAGCTAGCCTTTTAGCTGCTAAACGTGCTTTGCAACAGTCATCATGTTTAAACTTCACGTTCTGTTCATGATTTAAATCAGTTTTTAATTAATTAATTATTATTAATTAATTTAATTAAAGCTTTAATGATGAGTTCAGAAAAGGTTGTAAAAACATGTTTTAATTCAAATAAATGTAAAAGTTTTGGACGTCATGAGGATTTATCTTTGAACCAGTGATGGAATGTAACTAAGTACATTTACTTGAGTATTTCCATCTCCTGTTACTTTATTCTTCCACTCCACCACATGTATCTGATTACTTTCGTTACTAGTTACTTTACAGATTACATGCAGCTCATTTTTAAATGAGTTGATTTGTCAGATTGATGATGATCAGCTGACTCAGTGTATCGATCAGTTACTTTATGTGTGTGTAAACAAGTGTCTGATGACGTCAACAGTTGTTTATGTTTGTATGTTTCCATCGTGTAAACCTCAGCACAGTCTCGCGCGCTTTATGCTAATCATCTGCGCGCACGAGCTGTTCGGAGGAGTTGAGCGCGCGCCAGCAGCAGTTTCCAGCTGCGCTCGTGAACTCGTCCGTCAGTCCGTCCTCGGGTCAGTCCGTCCTCGGGTCAGCCCGTCCTCGGTTCCTCGGGTCAGTCCGTCCTCGGTTCCTCGGGTCAGTCCATCCTCGGTTCCTTGGGTCAGTCCGTCCTCGGTTCCTCGGGTCAGCCCGTCCGGCTCCGCGGTTCGTCTCCTCTCCTCGTCGGTGTGGATCCGCTTTGTTGTCCCGGGTTCCCTCCCTCCTCCTCCGGACTGAAACTCTCCGCAGCTCCGGCTCTGAACTCCGGGTCCCGCTGTCACAGTCGGTCCGCTCGGTTCTTCTGCTTCTCCGTCCAGAGTCGCTGCTTCAGTTCGGTGTCCGTCTTCAGCCGGGTCTCCTCCGGTTCTTCTCCGGGGACAGCTGCTGCAGCTCCGGTACCGTCAGTTTGGACCGGGTTCTGCTCCCTTCTTGATCTTAGACCCGGTTTCTCTCCGATTCTGTTGGTCGGTAGGATTCGCCCTCTTCCTGGCTCGGTTCCGTCGGTAACCATTTGGACATGGGTCGGACTGTGGTGGTCCCGGTTCTGCTGACAGTCCTCTGTGTTGGACTGACGGCGGGAGTATCGGACGGACCGGACGTTCAAGGTAACACCAAGCTAACCTGCTAACTTTAACTTTAACTCAACAGTACCAGCAGAACTCAGAATCAGAATCAGAATCAGAATCAGAATTCCTTTATTGTCCCACGACGCGGAAATGTGTTGCAGCAGCAGAGACAGAATATTTACAACAAACACAACAACAATAATAACAATAGCAAAAATCAACAATATAAATGAAAAAGGTCAGAAACAGAAACAAACTTTAAAGTCCAATTCAACCCATTTAACTCAACATGAAGAGGAAAGTTCTGCTGACACAGCAAAATATAATAATATATAATGTAATGAGATATAATATAATAATTAAAATGTAATAAGATATAATGTAATAATATATAATATAATAATTAAAATGTAATAAGATATAATGTAATAATATATAATATAATAATTAAAATGTAATAAGATATAATATAATAATTAAAATATAATAATATATAATGTAATAAGATATAATATAATAATTAAAATATAATAATATATAATGTAATAAGATATAATATAATTAAAATGTAATAAGATATAATGTAATAATATATAATATAATAATTAAAATGTAATAAGATATAATATAATAATTAAAATATAATAATATATAATAATTAAAATATAATAATATATAATGTAATAAGATATAATATAATTAAAATGTAATAAGATATAATGTAATAATATATAATATAATAATTAAAATGTAATAAGATATAATATAATAATATATAATATAATAATTAAAATATAATAATATATAATGTAATAAGATATAATATAATTAAAATGTAATAAGATATAATGTAATAATATATAATATAATTAATTAAAATGTAATAATATATAATGTAATAATATATAATATAATGTAATAAGATGTTGGAACAGTGGGATGAACCTGTTGACAGATGCTTAAGACCTGATCACAAGGTGACAGTTGGCAGACAGGTTGTTACTTGATGACGTTACACCAGAACCACCAGAACCACCAGTAACTACCGGACTCCCCCTCAACACACCTGGAGGTACGTGTGATCCACCGGACGGGAAGGGAGGGAAGACTGTAATCTGTAACTAGTAACTAGTAACTAAAGCTGTCAGACAGATGTAGTGGAGTCGAAGTGTAAAGTAGAATTAACTGGAAATAGTCAAGTACAAGGCTGCTGCTGTGGTGCATTCAGGTACTGTGGTGCGTTCAGGTGCTGTTGGAGCTACAGGTGATCAACAGCAGGATTATTTATTTGTTTGTTTATTTATTGTTTGTGTTTGTTTGCTAATGTCAGTGATCGGTCAGTGTAAATCACTTCTGATTGGTCCTTCCGTCTGTTGTTATTCTGATTGGACTGAGTCGTCATGGTTACTGCGTGGAGGTCAGCAGCAGGACGTAGGACAGGAAGTGACTGATGATCAGCTGTCTTGTTTTCTTCTTCTGTGGTGTTCCTGTTGGCTTCTGACCCTCAAACGGTCCAACAGGCTGCAGACTGAACCACAAATCAATCAGCTGATCAACACTCAACATGACTTTGGTCAATAGTCAGCTTGAGTTTCAAAATAAAAGCCTGGAAGTTTATTTTTTGATTTGTACCTGTAACCGTGGCAACAGTGAGTGCTGTAGCTGCGTAAACAATCTGAACTTTATGGTATTAATCAAACTCATTGATCGTGTCCCGTGTCTGTCTGTCCCTCTCCGTCCTCTTCCTCAGTGATCGACGTGTTGGGTCTCCAGGACTCGAAGCAGAGCGTGGCGGCGG
>NC_140191.1:414632-422610 GCF_965226575.1 Pagrus pagrus | reverse complement strand
TCCTCCTCCTCCTCCTCCCCCTCCTCCTCTCCTCCTCCTCCTCTCTCCTCTCTTCCCCTCCTCTCTCCTCTCCTCTCCTCCTCCTCCTCTCTCCTCTCTTCCCCTCCTCTCTCCTCTCCTCTCCCTCCACCTCCTCCTCTCCTCCTCCCCTCCTCCTCTCCTCCTCCTCCTCTCTCCTCTCCTCTCCTCCTCCTCCTCCCCTCCTCCTCCTCCTCCTCTCCTCCTCCTCTCCTCCTCCCCTCCTCCTCTCCTCTCCTCCTCCTCCTCTCCTCCTCCTTCCCTCCCCTCCTCCTCCTCTCTCCTCTCTTCCCCTCCTCTCTCCTCTCCTCTCCTCCTCCTCCTCTCTCCTCTCTTCCCCTCCTCTCTCCTCTCCTCTCCTCCTCCTCCTCCTCTCCTCCTCCTCCTCTCTCCCCGTCCTCTCCTCCCCCTCCTCCTCTCCTCCTCCTCCTCTCTCCTCTCTTCCCCTCCTCTCTCCTCTCCTCTCCTCCTCCTCCTCCTCTCCTCCTCCTCCTCCTCTCCTCCTCCTCTCCTCCCCTCCTCCTCCTCCTCTCCTCCTCCTCTGCTCCTCCTTCAGTCCTGGTGCGGTACGTCCGAGCTGACGGTAAGATCCACACAGTGAACCTGCAGAATGCTAACCTCGCTGACGGCCGGACTCACTCCATCATCCTGAGACTCGGAGGTCTTCACCGTGACAACATGCACATGGAGCTTTACATCAACTGCCGATTGGCCGACTCCAGCCAGGGTCTACCGCCATTGGTCCCCTCTGCCTAGAGAGGCGGAGATGGTGGAGATCCGACACGGACAGAAGGCCTACGCCCGCCTGCAGGTGAGACGGACGAGTTTCCATCAGTTCTTAAGGAAGCGGCTGACATGAAGAACGAGACTGTCAGCTCTTTATTAATCTGTCAACTCTATTAATCTGTCAGCTCTTTATTAATCTGTCAACTCTATTAATCTGTCAACTCTATTAATCTGTCAACTCTTTATTAATCTGTCAACACTTTATTAATCTGTCAGCTCTTTATTATCTGTCAACTCTTTATTAATCTGTCAACTCTATGAATCTGTCAGCTCTTTATTAATCTGTCAACACTTTATTAATCTGTCAGATCTTTATTAATCTGTCAACTCTTTATTAATCTGTCAACTCTATTAATCTGTCAGCTCTTTATTAATCTGTCAACTCTTTATTAATCTGTCAACACTTTATTAATCTGTCAGCTCTTTATTAATCTGTCAACTCTATTAATCTGTCAACACTTTATTAATCTGTCAACTCTATTAATCTGTCAGCTCTTTATTAATCTGTCAACTCTATTAATCTGTCAACTCTTTATTAATCTGTCAACTCTATTAATCTGTCAACACTTTATTAATCTGTCAACTCTATTAATCTGTCAACTCTTTATTAATCTGTCAACACTTTATTAATCTGTCAACTCTATTAATCTCTCAGCTCTTTATTAATCTGTCAACACTTTATTAATCTGTCAACACTATTAATCTGTCAGCTCTTTATTAATCTGTCAACTCTATTAATCTGTCAACACTTTATTAATCTGTCAACTCTATTAATCTGTCAGCTCTTTATTAATCTGTCAACTCTATTAATCTGTCAGCTCTTTATTAATCTGTCAACTCTTTGTTAATCTGTCAACTCTATTAATCTGTCAACACTTTATTAATCTGTCAACTCTATTAATCTTTCAGCTCTTTATTAATCTGTCAACACTCTATTAATCTGTCAACTCTATTAATCTGTCAGCTCTTTATTAATCTGTCAACACTCTATTAATCTGTCAACTCTATTAATCTGTCAACTCTTTATTAATCTGTCAACACTATTAATCTGTCAGCTCTTTATTAATCTGTCAACTCTATTAATCTGTCAACACTCTATTAATCTGTCAACTCTATTAATCTGTCAGCTCTTTATTAATCTGTCAACTCTTTATTAATCTGTCAACACTTTATTAATCTGTCAGCTCTTTATTAATCTGTCAACTCTATTAATCTGTCAACTCTATTAATCTGTCAACACTTAATTAATCTGTCAACTCTATTAATCTGTCAGCTCTTTATTAATCTGTCAACTCTATTAATCTGTCAACTCTTTATTAATCTGTCAACTCTATTAATCTGTCAACACTTTATTAATCTGTCAACTCTATTAATCTGTCAACTCTTTATTAATCTGTCAACACTTTATTAATCTGTCAACTCTATTAATCTCTCAGCTCTTTATTAATCTGTCAACACTTTATTAATCTGTCAACACTATTAATCTGTCAGCTCTTTATTAATCTGTCAACTCTATTAATCTGTCAACACTTTATTAATCTGTCAACTCTATTAATCTGTCAGCTCTTTATTAATCTGTCAACTCTTTGTTAATCTGTCAACTCTATTAATCTGTCAACACTTTATTAATCTGTCAACTCTATTAATCTTTCAGCTCTTTATTAATCTGTCAACACTCTATTAATCTGTCAACTCTATTAATCTGTCAACTCTATTAATCTGTCAGCTCTTTATTAATCTGTCAACACTCTATTAATCTGTCAACTCTATTAATCTGTCAACTCTTTATTAATCTGTCAACTCTATTAATCTGTCAGCTCTTTATTAATCTGTCAACACTCTATTAATCTGTCAACTCTATTAATCTGTCAACTCTTTATTAATCTGTCAACACTATTAATCTGTCAGCTCTTTATTAATCTGTCAACTCTATTAATCTGTCAACACTTTATTAATCTGTCAACTCTATTAATCTGTCAGCTCTTTATTAATCTGTCAACTCTATTAATCTGTCAACTCTTTATTAATCTATCAACACTTTATTAATCTGTCAACTCTTTATAAATCCGTCAACACTTTATTAATCTGTCAGCTCTGTATTAATCTGTCAACTCTATTAATCTGTCAACTCTTTATTAATCTGTCAACACTTTATTAATCTGTCAACTCTATTAATCTGTCAACACTTTATTAATCTGTCAGCTCTTTATTAATCTGTCAACTCTATTAATCTGTCAACTCTTTATTAATCTGTCAACACTATTAATCTGTCAACTCTATTAATCTGTCAGCTCTTTATTAATCTGTCAACTCTATTAATCTGTCAACTCTTTATTAATCTGTCAACACTTTATTAATCTGTCAGATCTTTATTAATCTGTCAACACTTTATTAATCTGTCAACTCTTTATTAATCTGTCAGCACTATTAATCTGTCAGCGCTATTAATCTGTCAACTCTTTATTAATCTGTCAACACTTTATTAATCTGTCAGCTCTTTATTAATCTGTCAACTCTATTAATTTGTCAACACTTTATTAATCTGTCAACTCTATTAATCTCTCAGCTCTTTATTAATCTGTCAACTCTATTAATCTGTCAACACTTTATTAATCTGTAAACTCTATTAATCTGTCAGCTCTTTATTAATCTATCAACTCTATTAATCTGTCAACTCTTTATTAATCTGTCAACACTTTATTAATCTGTCAGCTCTTTATTAATCTGTCAGCTCTTAATTAATCTGTCAACTCTTTATTAATCTGTCAACACTTTATTAATCTGTCAGATCTGTATTAATCTGTCAACTCTATTAATCTGTCAACTGTTTATTAATCTGTCAACACTTTATTAATCTGTCAACTCTATTAATCTGTCAACACTTTATTAATCTGTCAGCTCTTTATTAATCTGTCAACTCTATTAATCTGTCAACTCTTTATTAATCTGTCAACACTTTATTAATCTGTCAGCTCTTTATTAATCTGTCAACACTTTATTAATCTGTCAACTCTTTATTAATCTGTCAACACTTTATTAATCCGTCAGCTCTTTATTAATCTGTCAACTCTTTATTAATCTGTCAACTCTATTAATCTGTCAGCTCTTTATTAATCTGTCAACTCTTTATTAATCTGTCAACTCTATGAATCTGTCAGCTCTTTATTAATCTGTCAACATTTTATTAATCTGTCAACTATTAATCTGTCAACTCTATTAATCTGTCAACTCTATTAATCTGTCAACTCTTTATTAATCTGTCAGCTCTTTATTAATCTGTCAACTCTATTAATCTGTCAGCTCTATTAATCTGTCAACTCTGTATTAATCTGTCAACTCTTTATTAATCTGTCAACTCTATGAATCTGTCAGCTCTTTATTAATCTGTCAACACTTTATTAATCTGTCAACTATTAATCTGTCAACTCTATTAATCTGTCAGCTCTTTATTAATCTGTCAACTCTATGAATCTGTCAGCTCTTTATTAATCTGTCAACACTTTATTAATCTGTCAACTATTAATCTGTCAACTCTATTAATCTGTCAGCTCTTTATTAATCTGTCAACACTTTATTAATCTGTCAACTCTATTAATCTGTCAACTCTTTATTAATCTGTCAGCTCTTTATTAATCTGTCAACTCTATTAATCTGTCAGCTCTATTAATCTGTCAACTCTGTATTAATCTGTCAGCTCTTTATTTATCTGTCAACTCTTTATTAATCTGTCAGCTCTTTATTAATCTGTCAACACTTTATTAATCTGTCAGCTCTTTATTAATCTGTCAACTCTATTAATCTGTCAGCTCTATTAATCTGTCAGCTCTTTATTAATCTGTCAACTCTGTATTAATCTGTCAACTCTATTAATCTGTCAACTCTATTAATCTGTCAAACCTTTATTAATCTGTCAACACTGTGTTGGTCCTCAGGGTGCAGTGGAGTCCCTCAGACTGGCTCTAGGGGGCAGTGTTGCTAAAGCTGGAGCTCTGACAGACTGTCCTTTTCAGGGAGACTCATCAGCCTACAACTCAGGTGAGCTCAGCCCCTCTGAGCAGGTCAGAGGTCACAGGTGTCACATGGCGCTCTGAAACACACTAGGCTCGTTGGAGATGAGCCAGGCCTGCGCAGAATTGATCGCCGGCGACCACCGCGCAATGCATGCTGGTTAGATTTGTGTCCGACTTGATCCCGACGTGCTCTGACGTCATGCACGCGCCGGCAACGATAACCTCGCGAGATCAAGGCGCCGCAGTTGCTCTCCACCGACTGCAAAACCTCAGGGCATGATGGGAAACGCCTGGCTGTAGCCTGATCAAAGAGCTGATTGGCTCTTAGTTAGGACTACAAACTCTTAGTTAGGACTACAAACACTACGTTTTGTTATATTTAATGCTAGATTATATGAATCTCATGTTGTGAAATGAAGGTTTAATCTGTTAACAAACATATTGTGTGTGGTTGATGATAATAATAATAATAATAATAATAATAATAATAAAGGTTATTTATATCACACTTATCAAAACGAGCAATCAGTGCTTTACAAGGCAGACAAAGAGAACAAAGGATAGAATACGAAGCCAGATACACACATACTCCCACATATATACCGTCTATAATTACAAATATAAATAAAGATTGTAAGAAACCTTTGCTGCTCGTCCTCCCCAGGTGTAGCCTGTATATGTAGCTGTGAGAACGTTTGGACTGTTCAGTTTCTTAAATGTAGTGATCATATGATTAATAAATGACAGTGTCTTTATATAAATCTACTTTGAAGGCAATTCTTATTCAATGAATGACTTCCCAGGGCTGACATCTGCCCAGTCGCTCTGACTCTCACCTCAATCATAACAGTGGCATCGTTAAACAAATGAAAAGTTATGATTGACACATTTAGACCACAATGAAAAGTAGTTATCATTTTAGAAAAATCCACTTTTCAGCCATAGCTATCCGACCGTGTTCTGCAGACAGGTAGCCTACAGGTGGATCTGACAGGATGTCAATATTTCTGTGACTTCCTGTATTTTCTCTGACGGCGGCTGGAAGCTGTCTGACCTGACTGCAGCTTGTTGTCAGCGCCCCCTGCTGCCGCCTGGTCTCGTCCACCTTCCAGGCAACACGCAGTTCATCTCCAATGGGCCTAATGTTTCCGATGACATCATCGAATGTCAGAGGTCATCACAGCACTGATCAAAGAGGAAGTGATGAGATCATAGAAGAAGAAAAGTCTTCATGTCCAGCACTGAATAACCTTTATTGATAACAGGATGTGTTTATTGACAATAACTGAGGTGAGTCTCTGTGTCATTGACAGTGAGCGGGGACGTGAACTCCATCCTGGGTGAGTTCACACTGAAGCCGATCAACTGATCGTCAGTACAACTGATCAATAACCACAACTGATCACTTTCATCCTCCTGTCAGGTGATCACACCAAGGCTCTGATTGGTCAGCTCATCATCTTCAACCAGATCCTGGGAGAGCTGCGACAGGACATCAGAGAACAGGTGAGACAGTCAGAATGTGAGACAGACAGAATATGAGACAGACAGGTGAGTACCTGTAGAGTGTATTGATGTCTCCTGTCCTCACCTGTCCCTGACAGGTAAAGGAGATGGCCCTGATCAGGAACACCATCCTGGAATGTCAGGTTTGTGGTGAGTCTGTCTCTTCATCTGAAACCACTTTCTACCCGAGGACCTCACCTGTCCCTCTCTCTGCCTGTCCTCACCTGTCTCTCTCTGCCTGTCCTCCCCTAACCCTCTGCCTGTCCTCACCTGTCTCTCTCTGCCTGTCCTCACCTGTCTCTCTCTGCCTGTCCTCCCCTGTCTGTCTCTCTGCAGGTTTCCACGAGCCTCGCTCTCGCTGCTCTCCTAACCCCTGCTATAGGGGCGTGGCCTGTATGGAGAGTCTGCAGTATCCTGGATACACCTGTGGGCCCTGCCCACCTGGAACCACCGGCAACGGGACACACTGCCACGACATCGACGAGGTGACAACAACAACAACAACCACAACCACACAACAACATCATCAACAATAACAACAACAACATCATCAACAATAACAACAACAACATCAACAACAACATCATCAGCAACAACAACAACAACAACAACAACCACACAACAACATCAACAACAACATCATCAACAACAACCACACAACAACATCAACAGCAACAACAACAACAACAACCACACAACAATGACAACAACAACAACACAACAGCATCATCAACAATAACAACAACAACAACAACAACCACACAACAATGACAACAGCACAACAACAACACAACAGCATCATCAACAACAACAATAACCACACATCAACAACAACAACAACCACCACACAACAACATCAACAACAACCACACAACAATGACAATGACAAAAACAATAACAACCACACAACAACAACAACAACACAACAGCATCATCAACAACAACAATAACAACAACAATAACCAGACAACAACAACAACACAACAACCACACAACAACAACATGACAACAGTGTGGAGAGATCAGGCAGCAGTGAACCGTCTACCTGTATGTGACCTGTCTCTCTCTGTGTGTGTGTGTGTGTGTGTGTGTGTGTGTGTGTGTGTGTCATCAGTGTGAGCTGCAGCCTTGTTACTCTCCTGAAGCCTGTGTGAACACTGTGGGAGGGTTCAGCTGTCAGCCCTGTCCTCCAGGCCTGTGGGGGGCGCCGCTGACTGGTACCGGCCAGGACTACGCCAAGACACACAGACAGGTCAGACACACAGACAGCTCAGACACACAGACAGGTCAGACACACAGACAGCTCAGACACACAGACAGCTCAGACACACAGACAGGTCAGACACACAGACAGCTCAGACACACAGACAGCTCAGACACACAGACAGGTCAGACACACAGACAGCTCAGACACACAGACAGGTCAGACACACAGACAGCTCAGACACACAGACAGCTCAGACACACAGACAGCTCAGATTAACAGAAACGACTGTTAGATTTTAATACAAATCTATATCTCTTGATTTAATTTTGCGTCTCTCTCTCTGTCTGTCTGTCTCTATGTATCTGTCTGTCTGTCTCTCTGTATCTGTCTGTCTCTCTGTCTGTCTCTCTGTCTCTGTCTGTCTCTCAGGAGTGTGTAGATATTGACGAGT
>NC_140191.1:384632-409632 GCF_965226575.1 Pagrus pagrus | reverse complement strand
CATGTCCATCATTCATATTCGCGGATAGATTTTTTTCTCTTGGATAATTATTTCTTATCAGAGGTCCTCTCATGTCAGTACCATAGCGTTGTTATCTCGGACCACGCCCCTGTATCTGTGGATATTAGCTTCCCTAGGCCTGTCCCACCCTCCAGACCGTGGAGACTTAACTCTTCTTTGCTAGCACAAGCTTCCTTTAAAGACTTCCTTCATACGCAGATCTCCTTGTTCTTTGATACTAATGATTCTCCAGAGATCTCTAGACGCACTCTGTGGAAACTTTGAGGCGTTTATGCACGAGCAAATTATATCGTACGTTTCATCCCTAAAGAAGGCAGAAAGGATAGAGTCAGAGACACTCACCAAGGAGATGTTTAAAATTGACAATTTGTATGCTACAGCTCCAACCCTTGTTTTTCCTAAAATAAATGAGGATTTGTGTAGGGAACTGGGAAATCCAATTTCTGTCAGGGAAGTACAGGAGGCGATTATGTCACTTCAGAATGGTAAAACTGGCCCCGATGGGTTCACTGTTGAGTTTTTTAAGCTGTTCTCTGCCACCATTGCTCCAGCCCTCCAGGGAATGTATAATGAATCCTTTGCTGAGGGCCGCCCACCTCCCACCCTGTCGGAGGCCTCTATTTCTCTCCTGCTTAAGTGTGATAAAGACCCTCTTATGTGCGGTAGCTATAGGCCCATTTCTTTCTTAAAAGTTGACCTAAAGATCCTCTCAAAAATCCTAGCCCAGCGACTACAGCAAGTCCTATCAAATATAATATCAACTGACCAAACAGGTTTCATGCTTGGAGGGCACTCATTTCATAACACAAGGAGGCTCTTAAATATCATTAGTGCTCCCAGTTCGACTATCCCGGAAGTGATTTTCTCGCTAGATGCAGAAAAGGCCTTCGACAGGGTGGAGTGGAGCTTCCTTTTTTTTGTTTTGCAGAAATTTGGCTTCACCCCAGAATTTTTATCTTGGATCAAATTGCTTTACCCCAACCCAGTCGCCTCCGTCCACACAAATGGACTCCAGTCCGCCCCATTTCCCCTCTAACGTGGAACCAGAACCCTATTTGCCATGGCTATTGAGCCTTTAGCCATCTGGCTGCGTCAGGAGGGTGGGTTTGAGGGCATCACCAGAGCTGGTACAGTTCATAAATTATCATTGTATGCCGATGAGCTCCTTTTATACATGTCTAATCCAGCTGCCTCTCTCCCAGTGTTTCTAAATGTCTTAGATAAATTTGGGTCATATTCAGGTTATAAGCTTAACTTCCACATGAGCGAACTTCTCCCCATCAACTATCTGGCCAGAAATATACCCCCTGCTTTTTTCCCTTTCAAATATGTTACAGACGGATTTAAAAACTTGGGGGTGCATGTTACAAATTCAGTCAATCAACTTTTCTCCCAAAATTTTGCTCCTCTCCTTGAGAGGTGTAAACTAGACTTTGACAGACGATCTGGTCTCGCTCCATCCCTAGTAGGTCGTGCTAGTTTAGTTAAAATGGTTGTTTTACCCAAGTTTCTATATCTCTTTTCACATATCCCCGTCCTTATTAAACAGTATTTTTTTTAGATCACTCGATCAATTAATAAGTTCCTTCCTCTGGGGCAATAAAAATCCACGCATCAGAAGATCAGTCCTACAGCTCCCAAAGGCTCTAGGTGGCTTAGTGTTGCCCAATTTCTTACACTATTACTGGTCCTGTAATGTTCATAAACATTTATACTGGATTACCAACACAGTAGATGAAGAGCGCCTGCTTGGGTAGATATGGAACTAGCATCCTCTAAACTTTCCCTTCACTCTCTGGTTTGCTCCCAACTCCCTTTGACTGCCTCCAACTTTACCTCAAACCCAGTGGTAACTAACTCTGTTAGAATCTGGATTCAAATTAGGAAAAGCCTAGGCCTCCATAGAGCCTCAGACCTCTCCCCCATTGTAAACAAACACCTAGTCCTGCCAAAGGGATAACTAAATTTAGGGACCTTTACAACCAAGGGACTTTTATGTCCTTTTCTGAGCTCTCAACAAAATTTGACCTGCACAAATCCCACCTTTTTCGTTTTTTCAGGCAAGGCATTTTATTCAGAATCAGAACCCCAAATTCCCTAGCCGTCCCCCTGAAACTTTAGTTGACTCATTATTGGCTCTTGATCCTAAATAAAAGCGGCTAATTTCTAGCATTTACAGCCTTATTAATTCTGCTATTGACACCCCAGCTTCCGGTCCCAAGGATTCCTGGGAGCAAGAGCTTGGAACCACGCTGCCCGATGATTATTGGCAACAAGTTTTACGGTTGGTTCACTCCTCTTCAATCTGTGCGAGGCACGGCCTCCTACAGTGTGAAGTTGTACACAAAGTTCATTATACTAATATGAGGTTATCTCGGATTTACCCCAATATACCTGATTCATGTAATAGGTGCAAACAATCTCCAGCCGACCATTCCCATATGTTTTGGTTTTGTCCCAGGCTTGCCACATTTTGGTCTGAAATCTTTAATACTCTTTTTGGTTCCCCCCTGCAACCTCTTGGCTCTAAAGTTATGCAAACTGTTCTTGCCTTTGCCAACCTGTTGGCCAGGTGACTCATACTTCTTAATTGGAAACACCCTCAACCTCCATCTCACAGCAGGTGGGTGAAAGAGGTGCTACTGTCCATTAAACTTGAAAAGCTTAGATTTTCCCTCAAGGGCTCCTTAGGTCATTTTGAATTGACTTGGAGACCTCTCTTAAATTATATTGAATCTTCGACGTCTCTGCCTGATTGTGACGACTGAGTCCCCCCCATTTATTTATTTATTTATTTATTTATTTATTTAAAATGTATTTATTTTATTTTCTCATTGTTGTTTTTTTTTACATTTTTATTTCATTTACTTGTTTACTTTATCATTTTCCTTATTCATGTATTTGTTGTATGTATTCTGTACTGTTTACATGTTATCGGGTTCATAGAGCTGAACCTTTCAGTGGCGTCGGATCGTGGGAGGAGGAAAACCTCCGTCACCTTCTGTCATGCTGCTTCCTGTCAGTAAAAAAATAACCAGTAACAAGCTTCAGGTCACACATGTCCTCATAAACGTCTCTGTTCTCCAGACGGACATCGACAACGACCTGGTGGGAGACGTTTGTGACACCAACCAGGACACGTATGTCTCACACACACACACACACACACACACACACACACACACACACACAGTGAACCCTCAGAGAACAGCAGTGTATGAAACCAGTTGAATCCAGAACAGGAAATGAAAACGCAGAGACGATAATGAGACAGTGTCTCCCTGCAGGGATGGAGACGGCCACCAGGACAGCAGAGACAACTGTCCAGACGTCCCCAACAGCTCCCAGCTGGACTCTGACAATGACGGCCTTGGAGACGACTGCGACCACGACGACGACAACGACGGCGTCCTCGACGACTACGACAACTGTCGACTCATCGTCAACCCCAATCAGAAAGACTCGGATGGTAAGAACCTGAGACAGACATCAGCAGAGGACAGACGTCACCGATCAACTGTCTGTCTGACTGTGTCTGTCTGTCTGTCTCTCAGTGAACGGTGTGGGAGACGTCTGTGAGAACGACTTTGATAACGACGCTGTGATGGATTTGATCGACGTGTGTCCGGAGAGCGCCGAGGTCACTCTGACAGACTTCAGAGCCTATCAGACGGTCATCCTGGACCCCGAGGGCGACGCCCAGATTGACCCCAACTGGGTGGTCCTGAACCAGGTGAGCCTCACCTTGTCCTCTCTAACAAGAAACAGGCTGTTTGAGCCTGATGACACCTTCAGAGGGACACTGAAACCAGATGGACAACCTGAGACTGACTGAAGAGACGTTGTGAAACTCTGAATCATTGTCTCCTTCTTGTAAGTTCAGTAAATGTTCTACATGAACTTCTTTGTGTCTTTGTGTAGAAACATGGAGTCTGTTTGTCTCAGTGATGGACGGGTTGATTTGCATAGTGTTGCTGTAAAACCAGTTTGGTGTCTCCTCATTGGTGATCAACTCTGACCTGGTGTTCAGATGTCTCCTCTCACGGCTGTGTTTTGTCTTCAGGGTATGGAGATAGTCCAGACGATGAACAGTGATCCTGGTCTTGCTGTTGGTATGTGTTTTTACTGAATCTTTATTTAACCCAGGACCCAGCTGAGGTCTGCTCCTGGTCTGACTGTAGACCGTCTCCTCCTCTGTGCGTCTGCAGGCTACACTGCGTTTAACGGCGTCGACTTTGAGGGGACTTTCCACGTCAACACGGTAACCGACGACGACTACGCCGGCTTCATCTTTGGGTATCAGGACTCATCGAGTTTCTACGTGGTGATGTGGAAACAGACGGAGCAGACGTACTGGCAGTCGCTCCCCTTCAGGGCCATGGCCCAGCCCGCCCTGCAGCTCAAGGTCTCTCCTGGTCTCTACTGTCTCTTCTGTCTCCACTGCTGTTATTGCTCTTGTTCGTTGGTGTTCAGTGGTCTGAGGTGTTACAGAGACTATGAAGCTCTCTGCTGCCACCAGGTGGCACAGATCAGATGTTTCACCACACTCTGATCTTGAACACTGATGGTTTCTAGCTCCGGTCTCATCAGTCAGGATGTCACAGCTTTGATTCCTACATGTTGTCCTGTTCCAGCAGAGGTGACTGAAGGAATCATGAAGTGAGAGAGAGAGTTAACTGATGGTCTGTTGGTCCTGCAGGCGGTGAAGTCTCGGACCGGACCAGGAGAGTACCTGAGGAACGCCCTGTGGCACACCGGAGACACACCTGGAGAGGTGACGCTGCTGTGGAAGGACCCACGAAACGTCGGCTGGAAGGATAAAACCTCGTACCGCTGGCAGCTCAGCCACCGGCCGCAGGTGGGCTACATCAGGTGAGACCAGAACCTGGACCAGAACTTGGAGCCGGCTTAGTCCCTGTAGTTCTGATACCGAAGTACTCAGTAGTTCTGATACTGCAATATTTTGAGTACTCTATCAGTCTGCATCTATTTCGTCTCCCTTTTCTACCTTTTATTGCAATCTTTTCTGCTACTGCAGTACTGTGCAGTACTGTGCAGTACTGTGCAGCAGTACTGTGCAGTACTGTGCAGCAGTACTCAGTACTCTGTGTCAGTCTGCAGCTGTGCCTGCCTGTCGTCTCTGTCTCTACTTTTTACTGCATTCTTGCCCCTCTGAACCGTCTTTGTGGGCCCCGGGGCCCCCGGTACTCTATTGTACTCGTCTCCATGACAACCAAAGCCCTGGCAAGAATCTGCCTCGGCAACCGTTGATATGCAGATGAGACAGAGAGACGAACTGGACAAGTTTTTCACATAAAACATAAAGTACATGTGAGAGTGAAGAAGGAGGCAGACAGACAGACACACAGACAGACAGACACACAGACACACAGACAGACAGACAGAGTGAATGAATCAGCTGATTATTGATCAGAAGTGGTTTCAGTCTGGACTCACATTGTTCAGTCGGTCAGTAGGAGAGAAAGAACAGACAGAAATGAAAGAGGAGGAAGTCTTTTCACAGCGCTGAGGAGAGAGAGAGTCTGTCTCTCTCTCTGTCTGTCTGTGCTCTCTCGCCCCTCTCTCGCCCACAGTTCAGCTCTGTGAGCTGCTGCTCAGGTTTTCTCTGAACTCTGGAGGTTTGATTGGATAGAAAGTGTTTAGAAATGATCTCCTGACTTCCAAGATGGCAGCATAGGTAACTAGCTCCCGATCAATACTCGATAAAACCCCCCCAAATTCGATTAATGTGATAGAAATAGATACATCTGAAGCAGAGATGGAAAGGGGAGGAAAACCAAGAAGACAAACAAACCAAAAGAACCCGAAAAAACAACCCGAATTGACCAACGAAGACGGAGGCGATATAGCAGACAATATGCAGGGTGAGGACATTAACCAGCGGCTCACAGAAACAACAACGGAGCTAGCCACACAAACTACGAGAATCACGGAGACCGAACAGAGAATCGAAGAGCTAGAAAACTGGAACAAAGAGGCAAAAGAAGCTCTACTTCAGTCTATAAAACAACAGAGCATACTACAAGATATGCTGACAGTGCCTACCTTTGGAAGTGAAACTGTTCCCTGTTCTACGTCAAACTGTTCTATGCCGTAAAAGAGGGGTTGCGATAATGATACAAAGCGCAATCAATTTTGAATGCTTGAAATAAATTAATGATGAAGAGGGACGATTTGTTCTTGTTAAAGGAAAATTAGAGAACAAGATAGTCACATTAATCAATGTATATGCCCCGCCAGAAAGTGACAAACATTTTTTTAAAACTCTATTTACAATTATAGCATCAGAATCGGAGGGTATTATGATGTGTGCTGGGATTTTAATGCAATTCTGGATCATAGGATAGACACGACAAGCACAAGAAGAAGTAAGACTCACCTATCTAAATTCATGAGTATGTCATTGAAGGAACAGGGTACAGCAGATGTATGGAGAGGACTCCACCCAGAGAAAGACTACACACACTGTTCAACACTCACAGCACCCATTCTAGAATAGACTATGTATTTATGAATAACTGGGACATGCACAAGGTGAAAGAACGTAAAATTAAATTTCAGACCACAACACGGTACATTTAACTGTGCATATTAATAATAGACATAAAAACACAACCTGGAGACTGAACAGTGGCATAATGAACAATAAGATAATAATTGAGCAAATTAGGAAGGAAATGAAAAGATGCATCGAAGAAAATGCTACAGACGAAATAAACCCGACTATCCTATGGGACACTTTAAAGGCCGTAATCAGAGGAAAATTAATAGCTATAACATCAAATCAAAAGAAACTAAAACAAGCGGCTTATCTTGATCTGACAGGAAAATTAAAAAACCCGGAAATAAAATATCAAAACACCCAAAATATTCAACTCCAACAGGAAATGAAGACCATAAAAGGGGAAATAGACAAAATTCTGAGTGGCGAGATAGAGAAAAAACTTACAACAGGCGCTAAATACAATACACAACATCAGGGATCCTCAATCAGACCAATTAAAATACAATGTTGCAGAAATAGAAAAAATATTTAAAGATTACTACAAAAACTTATATACATAACTACCCTCATCCAGTGAGGAGGAAAAAAGACAGTTTCTCAACTCACTCGATTTGCCAGCTATTGGAGAGCTACAGAACAACGACCTCACAGCTCCTGTAACACCTGAGGAAATATCCAAGGCTATATTCCATCGGACTGGTACAGAACGTTTAAGGAGGAACTGATACCTCTCCTCGCAGCTTCCTTTAATTGCACTCTCAAAGAAGGCCACTTGCCCCCATCGTGGAGAGAGGCAATAATCTCAATAATTCCCAAAGGTGGAAAAGACACAGAATATTGTAACAACTTTAGGCCAACATCGGTTCTTAATGTGGACTACAAGATATATACATCTATCATAGCACAAAGGTATGGAAAATGTATAAATGACCTAGTGACGAAGACCAAACCGGCTTTATCGCAGGGCGCCAAACACAAGATAGCATCAGGAGGACCATCCAGATAATTAACACAATACGAGCTGATAAAAATAGTGCTGTTTTACGTTAAGTCTCGACGCTGAAAAAGCCTTTGATAGTGTAAGTTGGGACTTCCTATATTTAGTACTTGAACAATTCGGATTTAATAAAAACTCAATTAATTGTATTAAAACTATCTATAAAAATCCTACAGCCAGAATAAAAGTTAATGGGAGCCTGACAGAAAGAATAATGTTAGGAAGAGGTACGCGACAGGGATGCTGCTTATCCCCGCTCCTCTTTGCTGTATATATTGAGCCACTAGCCCAGGCGATCAGACAGAGTGAGGAAATAAAAGGGATTAATATTAATGGACAGGAACAGAAAATATGTCTATTTGCTGACGATATTATGATATACCTGGACAGCCCCAATACGACTTTTACTCAGCTGATGCATCTTATAAATGAATTCAGCGAACACTCAGGATACAAAATAAATGTAAATAAAACAGATCTTGACCTTTAATAATACCCCATCCCCACAAATCAAGAGAACTTACCAATTAAAATGGCAATCAAAAACTATTAAATATCTGGGTGTGACTCTAACAAAACAGCTTGCTCACCTTTATAAAGCAAATTATGACCAGATCCATCTTCACATTAATAGAGACATAGAAACCTGGTCGACCCTGCCATTAGATTTCAACTCAAGAATTCAAGTAATTAAAATGAACATTTTAGTAGACTACTATATTTTTTTCAATGTCTACCTGTTGGGTTTTCACAAGAAAAGTTTCAATCTGGGATAAAATGATCTCCAGATTTGTATGGAACGGCAAAAACCCGCAGATAAAATATTGTACACTACAATTGGAAAAAGATAAAGGAGGTACGGCACTCCCCAATATGAAAGACTATTACCGTGCAGCACAACTCAGACCAGTGGTCAAGTGGTGTGACGAAGGCTGTACTGCAAAGTGGAAAGACATTGAGAGGGTGGTGGCGGGTAAGTCACTGCAAGACATGATCGATCCAATAACTTTGCACACATTGAATATCTGGTTTGATTTTATCAAACAACACAAATTAGAGAGAGATGTAAAATTGCTTAAGCGTAAGTGACCACAGCTTCAGGGACGGGGGTGGGAAAGGGCTCACGGCCATGTCTACATTAACAAAGAATGGGAGTCTAATGAACTTCCAGGAGTTAAAAACGAGTTGTGGATTAGAAAACAAGGACCATTTTAGATACTTACGGTTCAGAGACTATTTTACAAAGGAAATACAAACTGAAAACTTCAAATGGTGTACTTGATGTAATGACCAGGACATACAGTGGAAGTAAACTCAAGGCAGTCTCAGTACTGTACCAAAGTCTGAGAGACGCAGAAGTTGCTTCTACTCTATACATTAAAGAGAAGTGGGAGAGGGAGCTGAACGTAAACATTACGCTGGAAGAATGGCATGATATGTGTGAAACACAACACACAACTACAAATTCAAGAACATGGAGGGAATTTGGATGGAAAAACCTGACCCGTTACTTCATTACACCTAAACTGAAGAGTAAGCACACTGGTTCCCAGCATTCATGTTGGCGGTTATGTGGAGAGAGAGAAGCAAACCACACACACATCTTCTGGGAGTGTCATGAACTTAACCTGTTCTGGGAAAGTGTCAGAAAGTGATGAAAGACATTTTGGGATATGTAATACCCAGAGAATGTAAAGTCATGTATCTTGGTAGTTTGAATAACTATGTTCCAGAAAAAGATAGATATCTAACCAAGATGTTATTGGTCCGATGTAAAAAAGCAATAACAAGGAACTGGTGCAAGGCCGAACCACCCACTACAACGCAGTGGCTGGAGATCATAAGAGAGGTCTGCATTATGGAGAGAATGAGCCATCGGCTTAGAATGAGAGGAAATGTCTTCATGAGTAAGTGGGAGAAATGGAGTGAACGATGCTTAAGGCTTGACTGACTCGAATGTATGTACTTTATTTTGGATAATAGATGCAGGTAACCATGACTGTTATTCTTCTGTTTTTGTTTTTTTTTCTTACCGCATATGTCCTAATTTTCTACCTAATTCTACAATAGAGTACATAATGAAAATATGTATCTTTTTGTTTAAATATAAAAAAAAGAAATGATCTCCTGATGTTTCCTCACATTGTGTCATCTTGTTCAATGATCTCTGTAGCAGTCTGAGTAAAGCAGAGAGCAGACTGATATAAAGGACCGTGTGTGAGGTCTCATCACAGTTTATTCACATTAGGATCTTCATCAGGCCTGATGCTGACCGTATAAATGGGTCCAGTGGGTCCTCCAGTGACAGTCCACCAGTGACAGTCCTCCAGTGACAGTCCACCAGTGAGTCCACCAGTGACAGTCCACCAGTAACAGTCCAGCAGTGAGTCCACCAGTGACAGTCCTCCAGTGACAGTCCACCAGTGAGTCCACCAGTGACAGTCCACCAGTAACAGTCCAGCAGTGAGTCCACCAGTGACAGTCCACCAGTGACAGTCCACCAGTGACAGTCCTCCAGTGGGTCCTCCAGTGACAGTCCACCAGTGAGTCCACCAGTGACAGTCCACCAGTGACAGTCCTCCAGTGGGTCCTCCAGTGACAGTCCACCAGTGACAGTCCTCCAGTGACAGTCCACCAGTGACAGTCCACCAGTGACAGTCCTCCAGTGAGTCCACCAGTGACAGTCCACCCGTGAGTCCACCAGTGACAGTCCACCAGTAACAGTCCAGCAGTGAGTCCACCAGTGACAGTCCTCCAGTGGGTCCTCCAGTGACAGTCCACCAGTGAGTCCACCAGTGACAGTCCACCAGTGACAGTCCTCCAGTGGGTCCTCCAGTGACAGTCCACCAGTGACAGTCCTCCAGTGACAGTCCACCAGTGACAGTCCACCAGTGACAGTCCTCCAGTGAGTCCACCAGTGACAGTCCACCCGTGAGTCCACCAGTGACAGTCCACCAGTAACAGTCCAGCAGTGAGTCCACCAGTGACAGTCCTCCAGTGAGTCCCTCAGTGACAGTCCACCAGTGAGTCCACCAGTGACAGTCCTCCAGTGAGTCCACCAGTGAGTCCACCAGTGACAGTCCACCAGTAACAGTCCAGCAGTGAGTCCACCAGTGACAGTCCACCAGTGAGTCCACCAGTGACAGTCCACCAGTAACAGTCCAGCAGTGAGTCCACCAGTGACAGTCCACCAGTGAGTCCACCAGTGACAGTCCACCAGTAACAGTCCAGCAGTGAGTCCACCAGTGACAGTCCACCAGTGAGTCCACCAGTGACAGTCCTCCAGTGAGTCCACCAGTGACACTCCACCAGTAACAGTCCAGCAGTGAGTCCACCAGTGACAGTCCACCAGTGACAGTCCACCGGTGAGTCCACCAGTGACAGTCCACCAGTAACAGTCCAGCAGTGAGTCCACCAGTGACAGTCCACCAGTGACAGTCCACCAGTGAGTCCACCAGTGACAGTCCACCAGTGACAGTCCACCAGTGAGTCCACCAGTGACAGTCCACCAGTAACAGTCCAGCAGTGAGTCCACCAGTGACAGTCCTCCAGTGACAGTCCACCGGTAACAGTCCAGCAGTGAGTCCACCAGTGACAGTCCACCAGTGACAGTCCAGCAGTGAGTCCACCAGTGACAGTCCACCACTGACAGTCCACCAGTGGGTCCTCCAGTGAGTCCACCAGTGACAGTCCACCACTGACAGTCCACCAGTGGGTCCTCCAGTGAGTCCACCAGTGACAGTCCACCAGTGGGTCCACCAGTGAGTCCACCAGTGACAGTCCACCAGTGGGTCCACCAGTGAGTCCACCAGTGACAGTCCACCAGTGACAGTCCACCAGTGGGTCCTCCAGTGAGTCCACCAGTGGGTCCTCCAGTGAGTCCACCAGTGACAGTCCACCAGTGGGTCCTCCAGTGAGTCCACCAGTGGGTCCTCCAGTGAGTCCACCAGTGACAGTCCACCAGTGGGTCCTCCAGTGAGTCCACCAGTGGGTCCTCCAGTGAGTCCACCAGTGACAGTCCACCAGTCACCACATCCATCCATCCATCCTTTTTCTTTGACTCATCCGGTGCTGGTTCTGTGGTACCAGCAGGGTGTTCCAGATGTTCTTCTCCCCAACAACACTTCCCAGGAGTTCTGGAGTTGTTCCCAGCTGCTGACCCACCTCAGCTGACCCCTTCAGATACGAAGGAGCAGCGGCTGTACTCGAGCCCCCCTCCCTCTCTGAGGCTGAGCCCAGACCCCCACAGAGGAAAGGTGAGGGTGGGAACACAGATCCACAGGTGAACCAGCTCAGCTACGGTGTCAGGCCCACATTACTGCTGACGCTGCATCGAACCGCCGTCCACCTCACGCCCCGTCTCCCCGTCCTGAACAAGACCCTGATACACTTCAGCTCCTGACACCTGTCTCTCTGTCTCTCTGTCTCTCTGTCTCACTGTCTCTCTGTCTCTGTCTCAGGGTGAAGCTGTTTGAGGGGATGGACATGGTGGCGGACTCCGGCGTTGTGATCGACACCAGCATGAGAGGAGGCCGGCTCGGCGTCTTCTGTTTCTCCCAGGAAAACATCATCTGGTCCAACCTGCGGTACAGGTGTAACGGTACGACTCAGACCCGAACACACACAACCGTCTCCATCCACCAGAACCAGCCTGGATCAGCTCAGTGGAAGACAATCAAAGTCTGATGCTTTGTAGCGCAGTGATTCTACCTATTTCTCTTTCAGATCATAATATTGTACTTTCCAAGATAACTCTTAAAAACACACCCAAAAAAACATACGGTGGCGTTTTAACTCATCTTTGCTTTGTAATGTGGACTTTTGTCAGTTTTTTAAGGATGAGTTACAAAAATGTATAAGTATAAATGAAAACTCTGTTAACGACCCGCAATTTTTTTGGGGTGCTTTAAAGGGAATGGGGGTTTAAATGTTCCAAATTTTAAATTGTACTCTTGGTCCTATATAATTCGCCCAATATCTGTTTGGTTTGATCCATCTATGGTGGTCTCTTGGAGACCGATCGAAGAAAATCTGGCTCAACCACATAGGCTACAGGACCTTGTTTTCTCTGCTCTTCCTTCCAAGAGTGCTCAACGCCAACATGGTCCTATTATGTCTTTTTTATTGTCAACATGGCGAGCAATAGAGAAACAATGTCAGATTTCTTTAAAATGGCACTCTCATAAACCCTCTTTTCACAATTTTGACCTCACCAGCCCCGTTCACGCTCCCTCAATGGTCTACTCAGGGAGTCAATATTATAATGGATGTTTGGGAAGAAAATGGGATGAGATCTTTTGCTGATAATTGTTCCCTGTACAATGTCGCTTCTTTTTTCTTTTATCTTAGACTCAGACTAGCTATGTGCACTTATGGCGTTCCATGGGGTGAAAATTTGGCAACTCATCCACTTTACTCTTTACTAAATGTCAGAGGTAAAACTAAAGGTCTAACATCCAAAGTTTATGCTCTTTTAAAGGATAACTACCGTTTTTTACAACCTGGACCTTATTTCTAGCATAAAATATGATCATTTATCTTACACCTAGAAGACTCCATCTAATGAAACTTGTATCCCCAAACTGTGATCTCTGCCCAAATCGTGATGTTGGATCTTTCATGCATATGTACTGGCATTGTCCAGAAGTCACAACTTTTTGGGAAATGGTGTCTTTAACACTGACTAAACTTTTTGATGTATTAATCCCGTACTGTCCCAAATTGTTTTTATTGAATGACACCTCTGCTTTAAATTTACCTAGTTACCATTACCCTGCTTTATTTGCTAGCCTGACAGCTGCCAAAAAGATGCTAGCACTTCGCTGGCAACCTCCTCATTCTCTTTCTCAGACTCACTGGCTACTTTCTTTGTTAGATATCTTGTACATGGAGCTGTCAGTAGCCAGAAAGCACAACGCAAAGCCACTATCACCTCCTGCACTTCTTCAGTAGAGAAAATTAATAACTTTTTGTGCCCCCAAACTGATCTCTAGAGCCTCGTATGTCTGTGTGTGTTTCTCTGTTCCTTTTCTTCTTCTTTTTTTTCTTTTCGTTTCTTTATTCTACTTTTTCCTAATTATTACTTATTTATTCTAATTAATGTTATTGTTACACTGTCCAGGCATAGTCTGATGTCCTGAGCCTGTCCTTGTATTGATGTGTCCTTGCTGCCTGGGGTGGGAAGGGGGATGTCTTTAGTTGAGCTCTTTTTGCTCTTGTCTTGTTTTCATGTTTTCTGAAGGAAACTAATGAAAAGTTTGAATAAAAAAGTCTGATGCTTTGTGACGGGACACCACGTCTCCCTTCAGACTCTAATATTGATCATGATAATTGATAATATTGATGACTTTGAATTAGGTTTTGTCATCACTGAGTTTTTTACTTTTAAATGAAGAAAGTTTGTGTCGTTGTGTCGTCACATTTAACTGTGTCGTTCACTAACAGACGGATGTGTTTGTTATTTCAGACACGGTGCCGGAAGACTTCCAGAACCATCGGAAACAAGTTCTGATGCACATAAAGGTCTGAGAGCTGCAGACAGACTGTCCACACACACACACACACACACACACACACACACACTCACACACACACACACACACAGCCGAAGCTTCTCTGAGTCCACTTTAACTGCAGCTTAAGTGTGTGAGAGTGTGTGTGTGTCTGTGTGTGTGCACGCACGCGTGTGTCTGTCTGTGTGTGTGTGTGTTGAGGTGTCGGTCTGTGGAAACGCTGACGAGAAGCACCTGAACACATGGTGACAGATGTGACCCTCCTGGGCCTCCGTACATCATCAAACACTGAGTCTGTTAGAGAAACAAGATGGAGGACGACTCGTCTCTGTCGGACTGAAATGAGTTGAGCTGAACAGACCGACAGCAGCTAACGAGCTAACGAGCTAACGCTACAGACGGACGGCTTCACAGAATATTCTTTAACTTGTTTCTGTGTGTTTTCAAATGTACATAACTTTATGAAATAAACTCAGCCATGACTTCCTAACAGCTCCTCTTGTTGATCATCGTCTGACTTTGTTCTTCAGTTCATCCAGAACATGAGGAGAGTGATGTCATCTGTCGTCCTAATTCTAGAGATCAGTTAGCATGTTAGCATGTTAGCACTTCCTGTCCCCTCGTCTCAAAGTCTGAGTGTGTTGAATGTGTTTCCAGTTAAATGAGTGTAATCAGCTGTGAGGTCACCACAGGCTGAACATATTTATTCTGTTCTCCAACATAAACTCATCATTAATGTCCACACTTTAATTATGAAGCTCTTCATGTGTTAAAAACAGTTAGCGGTTGCTAACAAGCGTCTGAATGAGACTACAGAGGTTGTCGGGGACATTAAACGTCCTCACAGCGAACACGGAGACTCGTCTCCTCACTAGTCCGTCTTTACAGGCCCACTTTAGTTACACACTGTTCTCACTCTGACTTTACAACTTGTGCATTGATCAGTTTATAGAAACCTGGATAGTAATTGTGCAGTAAGACGCTCAGTGGTGGAGACGTTTGAGTCATGTGACCGTGATGTCGTCTGTTTGTAGCCTAGCATTAGCTTTTTACTGCTACACATTTAATTTACCTTCAAACATCACAGAGTGGAGTTCATCTGTGGAGATTATCTGCTGAACAGAACCTGGACGGATCAGAACCTTCACATTATTTTCTGTAATAATCCAGAATCCAGTTCAATAATCCCACAGAGGAACCAGAGAGATGCTAACTGCAGCTAGCTGCAGACACACATCATCTCCACAGCTCTGTGTGTGTGTGAGGACATTTGAATGATTCATCTCAGAAGACTGAAGATAATCCTGCTCTGGTCCTGAGGGACGGAGGACACGTTCAGGACACAGACAGTCACTGTGGGGGGTCGTGACCCCTGGGCCGGGGAGGCCGGGACGAGTGCAATATTGGAGGGGAGACGTGACAACAGTGCACTGATCCCGGACCTGCCCGACCCGGGGAGGAAACACACACAGGAGGGAGTGATGACATCACAGCTACATTCTGTCCAATCATTGAGTGTGATGTCGTTCAGCTCAGTGTCACGGCCTCACGTACTTTTATGTTTCACGTCTGCTCATATCAGCTGACTTCATGTCGGGGGGGCGAATATTGTTACTGTAAGACATCCTGATGCCTCGACGAGCTCCAGTGACACATGGTGACGCTGCAGCGCCACGTCCAGCTGGTCACCGTCACGACGCCACCGATGACTGCAGCTGGTCACCGTCACGACGCCACCGATGACTGCAGATGAGATCATGTGTGATGAGTTCAGGCGTCTCCTCTGGAGGACACAGCTGGACCTCGTCACCTCACTAAAAGTGTCTTTTGGTTCAGATCCAAAGTTTTCTGGCGTCTTTGTCAGAATAATATCAAGTCTGATGTTTTAAAGTTTCAGTCTTCAGTTTCAAACCTGAGACACATTTTTAGATGAATTGATTTTTATCATCAGTCAGATAGAAACAGCTGACTCACAGCACATACATGTAAACATACGGATCAGTTACTGTTACTTTTGATACTTAAGTACATTTAACATCAGATACTTTAAGACTTTTACTCGAGTACTGTGACTGTGGAAACATCTCTGAAGTATAAAGAAGCAGAATATGGAAATAATCAAGCA
Source organism: Pagrus pagrus (assembly GCF_965226575.1). Taxonomy (NCBI): domain Eukaryota; kingdom Metazoa; phylum Chordata; class Actinopteri; order Spariformes; family Sparidae; genus Pagrus; species Pagrus pagrus. The sequence goes on along the minus strand of NC_140191.1, from coordinate 393,451 downwards.
GATGTAGCTCAGAATGACAGTACAGTACTTAAGTTGTACTTCGTTACTTTCCATCAGTTTACAGATAAAATTAAGTAAAAAAAGTTTTAAGTTGTTAAAAGTTCAAATTCTGAGACTGACTGAACTTTGAAGTCTGATAAAGTGAAGATGATGAGAAGAAGACGACATGAGCTCACATCTTTATATAAAGATAACGCTGAGGCGAGCTACAGATGAAGACCACAGCTGCTCCTCTTCATCGTGATGTGTTCAGGTTCCTGTTTTCTGACATTAATGTTACATGAAACAGTCGTCAGTGACTCACCTCGCTCTGCAGCCTCTGTGACTCGTCCTCTGGTCTCTGCTCTGTGGACGGTCTCAGTCCTCAGTCCTGGTTTTGGTCCGGACCCCCCCCCCCTCCTCTGAACCTGAACAAAGGCAGTGAAGCTGCTCAGTGAGGCGTGGAGGGGCCCCGCTCTGCACTTAAAGGGCCAACAGCTTCACTCTGCTGGACCGCCGCTCAGTCACACAACTTTATTACAACACAGGTGAGACGTCAGAGAGCAGCTCAGGTGCATCAGGTGACATAACGTGATGAAGTGGATCATCAGTCAGACCTCAGATCAGCTGATGGAGCCAGTGAGTGTCTGCTGCCTCCTGCTGGCTGCCAGCTGACGTCACGGCGTCGTCAGGTTCATGAATATTTAACATCATTTACTTTATAAACATTAACATGTTCATCGAACGTGTCAGCTGAGTCTAAGTGTAACAGAGGTTATGCTGTATATAATAAAATCATTTCGTTTCTATCCACCTGACTTCTTCTCGGCGGAGCTCCCTGTGTCCCCTGCGTTTCTTCTGGGGCGACCCCATGTCTGTATGAAGTGTCCATGTCCCGTTGAACTCTCTCTCTTGTCCTTGTGCTCTGTGGGAGAGGTGAGCGTTTCCTTCTGATCCGGGTCACGGCACCAAGTGTAACCGGTACGTAACCTCTGCGTTGTGTAGTAGTCGTGAAGTGAACCACAATGCTCCTGTCTCAATCGGCTTTATTCCTGACAGAGACGACAGTAAAGCAATAATCAATACATCCTCTCGGACATCACCCGAGCTCCTACAAGGAGAAACATAACATGAATATAATAAAACTTTAAAAACATAAAATGGAGGCCAAATAAAACCCCAATGGACCCGGATCAGAAGAAAACGCTCACGTGTCCCACAGAGCACAAGGACGAGAGAGAGAGCATTCAACGGACAGAACCTCTGTTACATCGGTGTCCTACAGGTCTGTCGGGACTGCAGCCAACAATCATCATCAGCGTCAGAATAAAATGTGCAACATGCTCGTCACAGTTCAGAGCGACGCAAGTACATTTAATTTATATAGCACTTTTCATAGATAAAATCACAAAGTGCTTTACAACAAGGATAAAATGCAATAAAATACAGAGATCACAACAAAAAACACACAACGGCACAAATCCAGGCAGCTTCACTGAGGCCCAGAGCATCAACACCAGTAAGAGCCTGTCTACGCAGACCTTCAGTGGACTCCGAGCCACGTAAGGCCGATGGTAGTTCATTCCAGAGGCGAGGGGCACCGGCCTGGAGAGCGATCACCTCGTGTTTTACAATGAGTGTGAGGGACCATCAGGAGGTTCTGATCTGATGACCAGTGAGCGTGAGGGGTCATAGGGTCGCAGCAGCTCCGTGATGTACGAGGGAGCTTGATCATGGAGGGCTCTAAAAGTACGTACTGAAATCTTAAAATGAATCCTAAAATGAATTGGTAGCCAATGTAGGGAATATAAAATCGGGGTGATATGATCCCTTTTCTTGGATCCAGCTACGAGCCTTCAGCTGCGTTCTGCACAGTTTGAACGCGATTTACAGCCTTTTTGTTAAAACACATAAAGTCTTCGTCTTCTGTCCAGAACTCAAAGACTCAGTAACGTCAGAGACGAGTCTCCAGCTGCTGTTTGAAGCAACTCGTCAAATCACAATCATTTGTTTCAATAGACGAGTTAGACTGAAGAATAAGAGAGCAGGCCTGCTCACGGTCACCAGACTCCATTCATAAAAACAGTGATTTTAGCCTCATCAAACACAGTAACTGTGCTCTGACTGTTACATGTTCACGTTTCAGATGCTGAATCCTTCCATCGACGAATCGCTGCAGCTCTGAACTTTATCTCTTTAAAGTAAATCTAAAAGTGTTCAGTGTTTCCTCCTCCGTCTAATACAAGCCAATAAAACAGCAGGATTCATGAGTGACGGACTGAGGAGCCAATCAGGAGCTCGGGAGGCTGTTCCTGTTAATAACTGACCACCTTAAATAAAGAGCTGCTCCTGTTTACATGCAGCAGTCGTACGGTGGCCTCAGAAGGACACACACACACACACACACACACACACACACACACACACACACACACACACAGTAATGGAGTAAAGAGTACAATTACCTCAATATAGTACTGAAGTACTGTACAGAGAGGGAGGTGTGTGTGTGTCTATGTGTCTGTGTGTCTGTGTGTGTGTGTGTGTGTGTGTGTGTGTGTGTGTGTGTGTGTGTGTGAGGACAGTTGTCACAGCAGCTGCTGCTTGTTGGTGATTTATTTAGAACTGAGTGTCAGTCGGCTGTGAACACACCTCCACCCAGACCAGGACCCCGAGCAGGACCCAGACCAGGACCCAGACCAGGACCCAGACCAGGACCCCGAGCAGGACCCAGACCAGGACCCAGACCAGGACCCAGACCAGGACCCCGAGCAGGACCCAGACCAGGACCCAGACCAGGGCAGAGTCCTGGAGAGTCGTGGACCTTGAGTTTCCCCCTTCAGGCTGATTCCCCTGTAAACAGACTGGGACCAGGACCAGCTGAAGGTAAGAGACAGACGTGAGAACAGAACAGTTCTGTGGGCTTTGTGTCACTCGGCCCGTCGCGGTGCCTCCAGCTGACAGGAACACGTCACGTTATTTGTCAGTGTGAAGGATCAAACTGTGAGGACCAATCAGAGCAGAGAGCTGACGGCCACAAACAAACACAAACAGGCGGCAGCTTCACATCATCAGGAACACAACACACGTCAGCTGTCATCTGTGTTACCATGGTGACCTGTCAGTCAACAGTTAGCTTCAATGCTAACATCAGGAAACAACATGTAGCAGCGTCGCTAACACAGTCTGTTCAACAACACACAGAACCAACAGGTCAGAGTGTGTGTGTGTGTGTGTGTGTGTGTGTGTGTGTGTGTGTGTGTGTGTGTGGCTGCAACTGTGGGGGGCAACTGTGGTTTAAATTTAGACTTCATACCACCCAAACACACACACACACACACACAGACACACACACACACACACACACACACACACACACAGACACACACACACACACACAGACACACACACACACACACAGACACACACAGACACACACACACAGACACACAGACACACACACACACACACACACACACACACACACAGACACACACACACACACACAGACACACACAGACACACACACACAGACACACACACACACACACACACACAGACACACACACACACACACACACAGACACACACACACACAGACACACACAGACACACACAGACACACACACACACACACACACACACACACACTGAGCCTGTCAGGAGCACAGGTCAGCTGACTGCAGTCAGACCTTCATTAAAGGAGCAGTTCAGCTTCTCGCTGACAGTCTGGTCGATCTGATCACATCTGTCTCTGACAGACTCTGAATCGTTGTCTCCTTCTTGTAACTTCAGCATTAAATGAAAACAGTCAGTTGTGTGTTTCCTTGTAAAAAGTGTCAGTTTGTGGCAGCATGGCTGTACCAGCCTGTCTGCTTCTGTGTCTAAAGTGCTAAAGTCTCACCTGCCAAATTTAGCAGCTGTTTGAACACACTGTTTACACTGATTTCACCATTTACACTCAATTTATGAAAGAAGAAACATGTTATTGATCTAAACATGTCACATTTTACAAACACACTAACCAGTAACCAGTATAGGCTACTTCTTTGTCCCCAGACTCCCTTAACAAATGTGTCAGTTTAGTGAGTTGTTGAGTTGGAGACACTTTATAAACTGTGTGAAACTCTGTCTCTGACTGATTCTGACTGATTTGTTCCTTCTTGTAAATTCAGCAAATGTTCTCCATGAACTTCTTTCTGTCTTTGAGTAGAAACATGGAGTCTGTTTGTCCCAGTGATGGACAGGTTTGTCTCATACAGAGCAGGAAGTGACATCACATCACAGGTGAATGTAGCTGTGAGTGACTCTGAGACATTAAAGGTGTCGTCCATGTTTATCTGTCGCCTGCTCTTCTCACTCTGCTCTGTTACTTTATTTAATCACACCTGGAGCCTTCAGGCCTCTGAGGTTCTCTGAGGTTCTCTGAGGTTCTCTGACAGCCGGTCACTCCTGTTTGATTGTTGAAGAAAATATTTTGGTGAAAAATGTTACGAGTCAGTCTGTCAATCATCTGTAACCAATGAATGAACAGCGCCATATTAAGCCCCGCCCCCTGTTTGCTGCTGTTTGTTCTGCAGAAAAAACAAACAGACAAGAGTCCATGTTACAACACACACACACACACACAGACAGACAGACACACAGACACACACACACACACACACACACACACACACACACACACAGACAGACAGACACACAGACACACACACACACACAGACAGACAGACACACACACACACAGCAGTGCTTCTTCAGGCTGCTGTGAGCAGCGGCTGTCTGCAGGTAGGATCAACTCTCATCAATAAACCGAGCTCTGTGTGTCTGATCGTTAAATATCAACAGCATTGATCAACGTGTCAACGTATTGATCAGCTGTGTGTTTGTCACGTCAGGATCATCGTGTCGTGATGATTTCAGGATTCTGACTAAAGTTTTTAATGAGATGATGAACTCGTGACCAGATGGTTCTGTGTGAGGCAGGACTGGACCGACTGGACCGACTGGACTCAGTGTGCCTCTGGATCTGGACACAGCTGACATGTGGACGTGTGTGTTGTGAGTCTCACACAGCTCTGCCAGCGCTCAGTTAGACTCGTACTGCAGCGCCACCTGGAGGTGAATGACATCATGTTCCAGTCTGATGGTTCAACCTGAAGCTGGTTCTGATTGCTCATGTTGTTAGCGGTGCTGTTGGCGCGGCGCTCACAGAGAACGGACCATTGATCCCTGTCACTGCAGCGCCCCCTGTGGGGAGAGTGGTTACACTCACCTGTGCAGCGTGGCGGTCCAGACCGTGTTCACAGATTTGGATCCAGTCAGCGCAGAGTTACAGCCTGTTAACTTACACTCAGCTGGTACCAGAGCTGTGACGACGGGTCGAGACGACGACGTCACGCCTGAAAACACGAACAAGAAAAATGAACATAATCTGGTGATAATCAGAGTGATCAGTGATCAATGATGAGTCGTGTGTGTGTGTGTGTGTGTGTGTGTGTGTGTGTGTGTGTGTGTGCACCTGCAGGTGTCTGATGGAAGAAGAAGAAGGTGTGAGCAGGTAACAGCAGGTGAGGACATCAGTCAGCTCATGTGTGTTATGATCAGCTGATCATGGGTCTGTTGGTTCTGATACTCAAACTGGATCTGTTGTCATAGCAACGACACCTGAAAGTCAAACCTGCAGCTGATTGACAGTCAGCTAATCAGGACCTTTTACTGTGAAGGTCAAACAGGAAGTCACAGTCAAATACAGACATCATGATTTCAGATCAAAACGAGCAGCTGATTGTAATTATCATTAGTTTTCATCATGAGGTCGTCCCTGAACGTCTCTTTAAGGCCCGCCTCCCTAAAGCTAAGTCTGTTCTGATTGGTCAGCTGTCACAGGCCCGAGCTGGCACCGCCCACCATGTCTCTCTGTCGTGTTTTTGTATCCACGGCCGTGCTGGGGGCGTGGCTGACTGTACAGTTGTGACATCACAACCTTACAGAAGGAACGGTTCCTGAACGCAGCAGCTGAGATGAAAAACAACAGGAAGTCCCACTTTTGTTACAGACCAATCAGATCGAGGGACGTGTTCTGACACTTGTCCTCACCTGAAGCATATGAAAGGTGATAAATGGAGGAAAGACACGTCAGCAGGAGGGACTGGATTTATGGACGAGTGTGTCCAGCTGCAGAGTCGTCCCCTGAACGTCACACTGAGACGGTGCGTTTGCAACTTCGGGACGTCTCGATGGCGTCTTGATGGCGTTGATGAGACACAGAAGGACAGACAGAGAGACAGACTGTCTCTCATCCATCATGTTCTTTTAATGGCCTCAGAAAGACTTCCTGCTCACTACTGCTTCCTGTCAGCTCAGCCAATCAGAGCCCGTTTGTTCATAAAATAATGTCACGCTAAAAGACGCTATAGCAGCTATGCTAACAGACACAATAGCAGCTGTGCTAACAGACGCTATAAAAATATAAACATCTCTTCATTAAGATTTTGAAGTACTTGTCTTGTCTTTACGACTTCATTGTCACGACAGAAACATTTAATCATTTAATGTGATGACCAACTACATCAGCCTCAACTGTACTGTTAGCATGAACATTATACCTGCTAAACATTAGCATGTTAGCATACTAATACACTAAACACTAAGATGTGTTGCTGCTAGCATGATTGTAGAACCAATGAACACACAGCAACCCGTCAGCAGGTGATTCTGATTGGTCGGCGGGTCTCTGTGAGGTGTTGAACAGACAGGTGACAGACAGGTGTGACATCATCCCGTCTCTGTGTCCAGGTGATCTCTGTGAACTGATGGAGCCACAGCACACTGCGTTACCATGGAAACACTGCATCCAGCTGACTCTGCTGCTGGTCCAGCTGAGTTTACCTGAAGGTACAAACACACCTTAGCATGAGGTGGCTAGAGGCTAACGTTTAGCCTGTGACAGCAGGAAGTAGCTTTCAACGTAAACAGTTTTTACAACTACTGCCTCTCCAACCAACTCTTCCTCCTCTCTGTAGGCACAGCTTCCTGTCGGATCCTGAGGTGTAACTCGGACTTTGTGGCTGCGACGTTGGACCTGAGTGGAGGAGGAGCAGCAGCAGGAGGAGCAGCAGGAGGAGGAGCAGGAGGAGGTGCAGCTTTCAGCAGGGAGGCGGTGAACACTGGATACTGCAGCGCCCTGCGCTCTTACGCCATGTGCACTAAGCGGATGGCGCGGGCATGTCGCGGTGACCTGGCCTATCACTCAGCTGTTCAGGGTATCGAGGACCTGCTGATTCAGCACCACTGCCCGCGGGCGGGGCCCACCGCCCAGCCCCGCCCCCTGCCTCAGGGCACGCTGTCAGGCGACGCCTGCCTCTACGAGAGGAGCTTCTTCATCAGAGAGGGCCGCACTCCAGAGTACCTGCACTGCAGCGTTTTCGGAGACCCGCACGTCCGAACCTTCAACAATGACTTCCAGACGTGTGCCGTGCAGGGGGCGTGGCCTCTCATAGACAACGAGTACCTATACATACAGGCCACCAGCTCGCCAGCAAGGGGCGGGGCGCACGCCACCGTGCTGACGAAGGTGAGTCACAGAGATCTGATCAAAGGTCTGATGATTAAAGGAAAGATAGAACTGAGCAGCTAGGCTAACTGATGCTACAACAGCTAGGCTAACTGATGCTACAGCAGCTAGGCTAACTGATGCTACAGCAGCTATGCTAACTGATGCTACAGCAGCTAGGCTAACTGATGCTACAGCAGCTATGCTAACCTCTGAAGGTGATGCTGGTCGTCACATCTAGACCACGCCCACAGCTGCCAGTGGCTCTTCAGAGGACTCTGATTGGTCCAAACTATGGTTGCTATGGACTGTTTGACCTGACGACATGATTCTGTTGTGTTCTGGTCAGAGGAATGTTCTGGAGTTACAGACAGAACTTCACTGTATGTTCAACTGTGATTGATTGATTGATTGATTGATTGATGTTGAGATGATCTCGTGGTCACTCGTGTTGTCGTCTTGTTTCAGATCACCATCATCTTTAAGAACTGGCGTCAGTGTGTGGATCAGCAGCTCTACCAGGCCGAGCTCGATAACGTTCCCGCTGCCTTCGCCGACGGCTCGGTGACGAGCGGCGAGCGGCGAGGTCACCACAGCCTGACGGTGTGGACGCAGAGTCCCGGCCAACATGCAGAGATCCGGGCGGCTCACATCGGGACGCTGCTGGTGGTGCGTCAGAGCGGACGTTCGCTCGGCCTGTCGGTCCGTTCGCCGCGCAGCATCGTGGAGGCCTTTGGGCCAGAGCAGGACCTGCAGCTGTGTGTGTGGGGTTGCCCCGCCTCCCAGAGAGTCCACACGCCACCGCCGCCAACGGGCTCCTCGCCGCCCTCTGCTGTCAGCGCCCAGGCTCACTGCGCGGCACTGCTTCCTGCCCAAGATGTCTACTACCAGGCCTGTGTGTTCGACCTGATCACCAGCGGAGACCTGAACTCCAGCGTGGCTGCCATCAGCGCGCTGCAGGACGCCAGGAACATGATCACTGACACGCAGAGAGTTCACCTGCTGCCTGTCGCCGCCGCCGAGCAACACGGAGCACGACTGGACCTCACGCTGCTGCTGCTGCTGCTCGGCATGCTGGGAACTCTGAGCAGAGCCTGACACAGCAGGAAGTCTCTGCACACCTGTTCATTAAGATGGTGATGTCACTCCACACACCTGTGATCATGTGACCACAGCGGATCCAACATGGCATCCCGATATGAGAGACGAGCCTGATGGACGCCGTGTCTCTCAGTGCAATGCATGATGGGAGCTGATTCTGTCGACTTGTTCTGGAGGCTCGGCT
>NC_140191.1:344632-379632 GCF_965226575.1 Pagrus pagrus | reverse complement strand
CCAGTTTCCCCCCACAGGAGAGCGTGCAGACCCTCCTGCAGTGGGAGCAGGATGACCTGGCCCAGAACTGCACTGAGACCCCTGCTCACCTGACACAGGTACGCCTCACACCATCTCCCCTGACCTCACGTGACCCCTACAGGCTGCTCTCTTCATCACACTGCACAGCTTCAGCTGCTCAAAATCGTGTCTTTTTTGAATGTGGTTTGGTGCAGAGCTCCCTGGTGGTGAAGCAGCTGTTGAAGCATGAGCAGTGTGCGCAGCAGCTCCAGGCCGCCTCCACAGACGCCACCGACGCGTTCTGTCGGGTCCTGACCCTGAACAGAGACGTGCTGCAACACCTGGTGAGTCTCTGTGCTCTGATTGGCTGATTTAAACTCAGTCACCTGCACATCAGAGAGAAACGTTTCTGTTTTCTGATTGGACAGTTTCTCATTGTGTGTGTGTGTGTGTGTGTGTGTGTGTGTGTGTGTGTGTGTGTGTGTGTGTGGCAGGGGTTAGACACTGCTGAGTGTCCATCTCGTCCTCCTCCGACTCTTCCATCAGACCTCCACACGGCCATAAGAGACACCTTCCAGTGTGTTCAGTGCTGGAGGGAGCAGCTGGACGGACTGCGCAGATAACACACACACACACACACACACACACACACACACACACACACACACACACACACTCACACACACTGTGCAGGTGTATTCAGGTGCTGTTTAAACTGAAGTTGGGTCTGCATTGTGCCTCCTCCTCCACATGAGGAGGACACATGAGGAGGACACATGAGGAGGACACATGTGGACACATGAGGAGGACGAGCAGCCGTCCTCACAGTTTGTTGATGAAGAACATTCAGAGTTTTGTAGATTAAAATGTGGACTTCTTGAGATGAATATATTTTATATATTTATATGATATTTTACATATTTAGTAAAGTTTCTCTCCTTCTGTATTTATTTTTATTGTATTTTATTATTTCATCATTACTTGTGATGTTTATTTTTGATGACATGATGTAGTTCTCTGTGTGAACACTAGAGGTCACTGCTGGTTTTATTAGTCTTCATGTGTTTTAATCTCAACTTTTCTCTTTGGAATAAAAAACAACTGGAATCAAACCTGAGAGCTTCAGTCACTGACGCCCCCTGCAGGCTGAGAGGGGAACCACAGGGGGTGAAGGCCCTGAGCTTCGTCTGTCAGGCTCAGTCATCATCTCCTCCTGATGATACAAAGTCAGGCTCAGCCATCATGTGAAGTTTTTTATCATAAAGTTTTTATAAATGTGAATGAATTGAATTGATCATACTTTGTAGGTTCACGGTTCTGAGGTCATATAAAGTGGATTTTTCTTAAATGATAACTACTTTTCACTGTGGTCTAAATGTGTCAATCATAACTTTTCATTTGTTTAACGATGCCACTGTTATGACTGAGGTGAGAGTCAGAGCGACTGGGCAGATGTCAGCCCTGGGAAGTCATTCATTGAATAAGAATTGCCTTCAAAGTAGATTTATATAAAGACACTGTCATTTATTAATCATATGATCACTACATTTAAGAAACTGAACAGTCCAAACGTTCTCACAGCTACATATACAGGCTACACCTGGGGAGGACGAGCAGCAAAGGTTTCTTACAATCTTTATTTATATTTGTAATTATAGACGGTATATATGTGGGAGTATGTGTGTATCTGGCTTCGTATTCTATCCTTTGTTCTCTTTGTCTGCCTTGTAAAGCACTGATTGCTCGTTTTGATAAGTGTGATATAAATAACCTTTATTATTATTATTATTATTATTATTATTATTATTATCATCAACCACACACAATATGTTTGTTAACAGATTAAACCTTCATTGCACAACATGAGATTCATATAATCTAGCATTAAATATAACAAAACGTAGTGTTTGTAGTCCTAACTAAGAGTTTGTAGTCCTAACTAAGAGCCAATCAGCTCTTTGATCAGGCTACAGCCAGGCGTTTCCCATCATGCCCTGAGGTTTTGCAGTCGGTGGAGAGCAACTGCGGCGCCTTGATCTCGCGAGGTCATCGTTGCCGGCGCGTGCATGACGTCAGAGCACGTCGGACACAAATCTGTTGTGCTCACATCACACGAGGCACCGTTCTGTCACCATCAACAGTCTGGTAGCTGTACTGCCCTAATGTTAGCTAGCTAGTGTTAGCAATGTCAACGTAGCTACTGTTAGCTAGCATTAGCATTGTTAGCATTAGCAATGTTAGCATTAGTGATGTTAGCTAGCATTAGCGGCATTAGCATCAGCGACATTAACATAAGCAAAGTTAGCGTTTGAGACAGTGGCTAGCATTAGCATCATTAGTTGGGTTAGAGTGTTATAAAGCTGGGATGGAGCCTGAAGCTTCTCAAATGTAATTTAGTTATTTCTGTTTTATTTTGAAGTTCTGTCCTCGTGTCAGTTTCCTCTTTACTTCCTGCCTTTGCCCCGCGGGGACAAATAAAGAGTTTTGAATTGAAGGAGAATTCAATCTGCTCTCATAAGATCCGATTCATATTCAGATTAATTAAAACAGTCGATCTAAAATCTTCCACTGACGAGCAGCAGAACCATGAAGAACACAGAACACACAATGTTTTCATTCACTCTGCCTGTAAACAAATAACAATAAACAAATAACAATAATAATAAACAGTTTTAATATTTAAATCACTTTATTCTTTATTCGTTCATCGACACTTTCAGTGTTTATTATTATTTATTATTTTGAGAGTTTATTACAGTTTTGATTTCGGAGCTTCAGTCCAGAATCCTGAGACCCGGTTCTGTCTGCAACGTGTTCACAGCCCTGAGCCGCCGGGAAGCTAACTGTGGTTCTGGTTGTCATAGTGATACGCTGGATGGGCGGAGTCGATGAATCCATCATCATGATCTACATAACCGTGGTTCTGCTCTGCATACTCATCCTGGGGGGCGTGGCCCAGGTGGGCGTGGTCAGTGTGGGCGTGGTCTGGGTCCGCCAGAGACCGGGTTCTTTTCAAAGCAGCTTTTCTGCCAAAGGCTTGATACAAGGTCACCATGACAACAAACTGAAGCAGCTGCAGAGAGACAGGTGAGAGTCAGCAGACACACCTGAGCTCTGACAGCCAATAACATGCAGCAGGACGTCCGGCGGTTCTCACCTGGATTAATATGAGACCCGCGTCCATACTGATGATCGTCACAGCGTTCTGCTGCAGCCAATCACTGAGCTTCTCCTCACAGCCCTGCAACACACACACACACACACACACACACACTGTGAGACTGTCTGTGTGTGTGTGTGTGTGTGTGTGTGTGTGTGTGTCTTTATGTGTTAATCTGTCAGAACCTGCTGATACGAGCCGTTTCCTCGTCCGTACAGCGGGTCGGGTCGGGTCGGCAGTTCCGAGCACCAGGTGGACTTGAAGCCGGGCTGAACTGAGCTGAAACAGGAACAAGGAAGAACTTCTGGACCCGTCAGGTTCAGACTGTGGATGTAAGAGTTCATCAGCCAATCAGAAGGGCCCATTCTGCCACAGCACTTCCCCTGTCAGCAGAGAACCAATCAGTCACCATCATGATCCCTCCATACGGACTCATCAACGGGACCAGAACCATCAACCTGTGGAGACTCACGTGGGTCTGTATGTCGTCCATCAGTCGGTCCTCCCTGTGACCGCTCTGCCCGTACTGACCGATGATGTCATCAACCGTGTGATTCAGACTCTGTCCAATCTGATCGCAGCAAACCAACACACGTTACACACAGCATGACATCATCACAGCATGACATCTTCACAACATACACACCATGACATCATCACAGCATGACATCATCACAACATGACATCATCACAACATACACACCATGACATCATCACAACATACACAGCATGACATCTTCACAACATGACATCATCACAACATACACACCATGACATCATCACAACATGACATCATCACAACATACACAGCATGACATCTTCACAACATGACATCATACACACCATGACATCATCACAACATGACATCATCACAACATACACACCATGACATCATCACAACATACACAGCATGACATCTTCACAACATGACATCATCACAACATACACACCATGACATCATCACAACATGACATCACCACAACATGACATCATCACAACACAGAGACAAGCTCTTCACCTGTGTTTCGAGCATCTCTGGTGTTCATACCCTCCAAAATAAAAGCCTCACCTTGTCTCCGTTGATGAGCAGCAGCAGGGTGATGAACAGCTGACCCAGGACCAGGACGATGAGGAGGCTCAGGTACTGAGGAGGAGGAGCACAGTTCACTTCTCAGCTTCATTAAACTAACGACACTGAAGGAGGCGCCATGTCTGATGACTTCCTGTCAGTACTCAGAGAACAGGGGTTACATCACAGGTTACAGGTGAGACTCACCACCAGCAGCAGGAGTCGGTTCTGTCCACTCGTTCCAGCACAGCCAATGAGACTGACCAGCACCACCACTCCTCCAATCAGGAGCAGCCCCGCCCCCACGGTACGCAGCTCATCTACACACACACACATTAACATTACTGACATTAGCATGTAGCTACCTATCTCAGACCATCTCAGACCATCTCAGACCACCTCTGACCACCTCTGACCACCTGAGACCATCTCAGACCACCTCAGACCACCTCTGACCACCTGAGACCATCTCAGACCACCTCAGACCACCTCTGACCACCTCAGACCATCTCAGACCACCTCAGACCACCTCAGACCCCCTGAGACCATCTCAGACCACCTCTGACCACCTCTGACCACCTGAGACCATCTCAGACCACCTCAGACCACCTCTGACCACCTGAGACCATCTCAGACCACCTCTGACCACCTGAGACCACCTGAGACCACCTCAGACCCCCTGAGACCACCTCAGACCACCTCAGACCCCCTGAGACGGAGGCTGTCAGTCTCAGGTGGTCTCATTCTAGTGGTTTGTTTGTTTGTGGTGTGATACAGACGGACCAATCACAGGGTTGTGTTTGTGTCTAACAGTTTCCCCACACTCCCAGTGTTTATGCTAAGCTAGGCTAACCACATCATGGCTCCATCAGTGAATCTTGTACTGTTCCTGTACCTGCAGCTGTTACCTGAGGGCAGGAAGGTCAGGAGGGTCCCTCTGTCAAACAGGATCCAGACTGCACAGCCGGCCACGCTCAGACCCAGAACCTGCAGGCAGAGGTCAGAGGTCGGGTCAGAGGTCAGAGGTCAGAGGTCGTCACTGTACACCAGCTGCTCAACATCTGTAACCTCCATATTTTAATATCCGTCTCAGACACATGAAGCTTTATTATGTGTCTTAACAACAGAACCAGACTCAGAGACGTCCTGATGAAAGCAAGTAGCAAATGTTCTGAAGCACGTTGGTTTAAATATCAGCAGCGAGCTCAGAGGACACGAGGACACGAGGACACGAGGACACTTTATCTCACAGTAAAATGAACAAGAAGTGAGATTGTCAGAGGAAGCGTCAGGTTGCACTTTACTTCTCATCATGTTTCAGTTTGTAGCTGATTTCAGTCTCTGGTCAGTTGAAGTGTCTTCAGAACAAACAGAACATCAGGTTCTGACTTCATTAGTTTGTGTTCACAGACTGAAGAGAAAGTTTCCTCACCAGGAAGACGGAGTTAAACACATGAGAGCAGAACTGCAGCAGCTGAATCTTCACCTCCAGCTTCATCTCTGCTCGCTCAGCCGCAGCTTCAGGTCCAGCTTCAGGTCCAGGTGTGTCAGGTCTGGTTCTGTTTAGCAGGTTCTTCAGTCGTGTTCTCCAGCAGAACGTTTCAGCTCCTGTCTCGGCTGTAACAACAGATCAGAGTTCACTTCCTTATTGTCTCTAAACATTAAACTGACCTGACCGTCTCCATGGAAACACACACACACACACACACACACACACACACACACACACGTACATCAGCTACACTTCCCATGATGCCTTGCAGCAGCTGATGAAAACAAACAGAATGCGGAAACTTACAGTCATCTGGTCAGAGATCATGATGTCATCGTGACGTCATGATGTCACTGTGACGTCATGACATCCTGTGACATCACCGAGACGTCATGACATCACAGTAACATCATGACATCCTGTGACATCATGATATCAACATGACATCACCAGGACCGCACAGCAGAGGGCGCTGTGGCGATAGACTATCCTGCTGTCTGATTGGCTGTCATACATTCCTTGAGGTCCTTGAATACTCTCAAAGGATATTCAAGAAACCCTCTCAAGGACTTGTGGAATTTATTTAAGGTCCCCTGGAACCCATCAAGGACCTCTAACAATCCTTCAGAACTCCTGGAACCCATCAAGGATCCTTGAAATCCTATCATGGACTCCTGGAACATCTTTAATTTCCCCTTGAAGGAGTGAAATAAACTGTTTAAAAAATAACACACACACACACACACACATGCGCACACACGCACACACACACACGCACACACACACACACACACACACAGACAGACAGACACACACACACACACACACATGCGCACACACGCACACACACACGCACACACACACACACACACACACACACACACACACACACAGACACACACACACACACACACACACACACACATGCGCGCGCACACACACACACACACACACACACACACACCGCACACACACACACACACTGTGTTTCCCAGCAGGAAGAATTCCTGACCGGTCGATCCATCAAAGCCCCTCTGAGCCTCTGCTGCCCCGCTGCATGCTGGGAGTTGTCACTGGGAACACTGGGAGTGTAAATCTGTGTTAATGGTCAGAGAGAGATTTAACCCTCAGTCTGACCTGTCAGGCTCCAGCAGCTTCACCACCTTCACTGAACCTTCACTGTTGATCTGGACCTGGACCTGGACCAACACCAAATACATGGAGGAGAATTTAATGATGATTCTGATGATACTCATGGTTCTAATGATGGTTCTGATGATAGTTCTGATGGTTCTGATGATGATTCTGATGATGGTTCTGATGATGGTTCTGATGATTTGTTCACACTGGTTCTGTGAACATCCTGTTCTCTCAGCTGAGCTTCAGAGTTGATGTCAGCTGACGTCTCTTCATGTTGTTTATCTACAGCAGATATTCATATCAGTTCTTTGAGCTTTGTGAGGTTTGGACCGTCTCAGTTCTGACAGCAGTGTGTGAACAGGTTTGGTGGGCTCAGGTTAACATTGAGTCCATCGAGCTCAGTGTCGTGGACCGGTGTCGGTGCTGTCCAGGTGCAGCACATCATGTAATATGGAGTTGAATTCTGACGGTGAGCGTGACGACGCGTCTGTCGGGTCGCTCTGACACACAGAACACGAAGCCTTCACTGAGGCGAGAAAAGACTGAAGGCGGCTCACCGGATCGTCACATCTCTACAGAACACGTCTGTTCCACACTGTTCTCCTCCGTCATCACAACACCAACTGATCTGTTAGAAGAACCCGACAAATCTCCAGGTGGATCTTGTGGTCGCCAAATAGATTTAGGGTCTTTTAAATGGTTCTAGAGGTTCTTTGTCAGGTTCTAAAGGTCAATGACAACGTTTTAGAGGTGCTTTAGGTTGCTGTAGTGGCCCTAACAGCTAACATTAGCTTAGCCTCAGTAACTGCACGCACTGTCCTGTCCACAGTCCTGACCTCAGCTGACGGATGACGACCTCTGTGGATAACTTTGGTGTCATGATCATGAAGGAGGTTCTAAAGGGGTTCTAGTTATCCCTTAGTTCTAGTGGTTATTGAGATGGTTTTACAAATCCCATAAAAAGTTCTAGTGGTCAGTGAGAAGGTTCAAGAAGTCAGTGTGGCAGTTTTGGATTCAAAGAGCAGGTTCTAGAGGTCAGTAAAGAAGTTCTAGAGGTCAGTGTGGAGGTTCTAGAGGTCAATGAGGAGGTTCTAGAGGTCATTGTGGAGGTTTAAGGTTCAGTGAGGAGGTTCTAGAGGTCAATGAGGAGGTTCTAGAGGTCATTGTGGAGGTTTAAGGTTCAGTGAGGAGGTTCTAGAGGTCAGTAAAGAAGTTCTAGAGGTCAGTGTGGAGGTTCTAGAGGTCAATGAGGAGGTTCTAGAGGTCATTGTGGAGGTTTAAGGTTCAGTGAGGAGGTTCTAGAGGTCAGTGAGGAGGTTCTAGCGGTCAGTGAGGAGGTGCTTGAGGTCAGTGAGGAGGTTCTAGTGATCAGTAAGAGGGTTCTAGAGGTCAGTGAGGAGATTCTATTGGACAGGGAGGAGGTTTAAGGTTCAATGAGGAGGTGCTTGAGGTCAGTGAGGAGGTTCTAGAGGTCATTGTGGAGGTTTAAGGTTCAGTGAGGAGGTTCTAGAGGTCAGTGAGGAAGTTCTAGCGGTCAGTGAGGAGGTGCTTGAGGTCAGTGAGGAGGTTCTAGTGATCAGTAAGAGGGTTCTAGTGGTCAGTGAGGAGGTTCTAGAGGTCAGTGAGGAGGCTCCAGAGGTCATCGTAGAGATTCTAGGTGTCTTGGGGTTCTCAGAGGGGTTCTCCTGTTGATAGAGGAGGATCTGCTTGTTCCTCAGATGGTTGAGTACGTGTTGGATGTAGTGACCTGTTAGAATTGTTCCCCAGCACCAACAGACTGCTGACAAACTGACTTCATGTTGTGCTCGTGTTTGATGCCTGACAGACAACTCTGAGGTCGTTTCCCCCACAGTCAGTCTGACACGTTCTTTGTAAACTCTACAGTGAAAATAAAGTTCTGTGTGTTTGAATGAACTTCCTGAGGCAGGTCTGTACAGAGAGAGGACACGCCCCCTGCTCCCTCTCTCTCCCTCCTCGCTCTCTCTCTCTCTCTCTCGCTCTCCCTCCCTCTCTCTCTCTCTCCCTCCCTCTCTCTCTCTCTCTCTCTCTCTCTCTCTCTCTCTCTCTCTCTCTCTCTTGCTCTCTCTCTCTCTCTCGCTCTCTCTCCCTCCTCTCTCTCTCTCTCTCTCTCGCTCGCTCTCTCTCGCTCTCTCTCTCTCTCTCTCTCTCTCTCTCTCTCTCTCTCTCTCTTGCTCTCTCTCTCTCTCTCGCTCTCTCTCCCTCCTCTCTCTCTCTCTCTCTCTCGCTCGCTCTCTCTCGCTCTCTCTCTCTCTCTCTCTCTCTCTCTCTCTCTCTCTCTCTCTCTCTCTCTCTCTCTCTCTTGCTCTCTCTCTCTCTCTCTCTCTCTCTCTCTCTCTCTCTCTCTCTCTCTCTTGCTCTCTCTCTCTCTCTCGCTCTCTCTCTCTCTCGCTCTCGCTCGCTCTCATGTCAGTCTGTGTGTGTCTCTCGTCCAGGATGAACGTGTTGCTCTCTCTCTCTCTCTGGCTCGCTCTGATGATGTCGTCGTGCTGTGGTGAGTGACCTGTGACCTTTGACCTCTCTGTGCCTGCTCACACTCTTCAGATTCAGAGCTGATTACATCAGTCAATCGATCACTCGATCGATGATCAGCAGCAGGTTAGAATGAAACTAGTTTCAGTGTTTGTGTGATGATTATTGATCAGATGAAACTGATCAATAATTACTCAGCAGCTCTGTGAGAGGAACACGGACACCAGACACATGGATAACAGGCAGACATTGAGATGTCTTTAAAGGTTCCTCAAGAGGATCAAGTGGTCATTAAGAAGGTTCTAGTGGTCACTGAGGAGGTTCTGATGATTATTGAAGAAGTACTAGTGGTTGCTCAGTTCTGAGTAAAGTTAAGTTCTAGTGGTCAGTGAAGAGGTTCTAGTGGTTGTTTAGGAGGTTCTAGTGGTTAGTGAAGAGGTTCTAGTGGTTGTTTAGGAGGTTCTAGAAGTCACTTAAGATGTTCAAATGGCCATTAAGCAGTCCTAATGGTTCTTTGTGGAGACTCCAGGTGTTAAATTGGACTTTAGGATTCTTAAGGTGGTCGAACGCTGTCAGATTTTGCAGTGAGCTGATGGCAGTGTTCTCCATCACCACCATCAAAAGGTTCTGTTTCTGAACCACAGACGTGTCGGATCAGACGTCACGGACCAACAACATGTTGTCTTTTGAGCCGAAGGTCTTGTGGACTGAACTGATCAGCTGTTTCCTGTCAGGTTGGTAGTTTGATCTCCAGCTTCGACCTGCTGAAGATGATGCTGATGACGCTGTGTTGAGACTTTCAGGAGGTTTGAGTCACAGTCGTGTCTGGATCAGGCTGAGGTGACATCACACTGTTGTCGGCGCCGTGAGATTGTTCTGATTCTGTTCTTTTCTGGTTCTGTTCTGAGAAGTAAAAACTGAAACTTGTTTATTTGATCTGGAATCTGATTTTCCTTGAAACAGAAGAAGCAGAAATGAAAGCTGAGGTCGTCTCGTCTGTTTGTGGCTTCATGACGTTCATGAGACGAAGAGGAACTAAGAAAAAATGAAATATTACATGTTGACAAACATTTAATTTATTAAAATAACAAAACATCAAAGTATTAATTCTGTTAAAATATGTTCCAGAGGGATCGATGTACATTCAGTCAATTAAAACTGAATTTTTAAATCAAGACAAAACATCTGAACACATCTGGAAACATGTTCAGATCAGATGTTTCATCCATTAACTCGTCTTCTTCTCTCAGTTCATTAATTTATACAAGTTAATAATACAAATCATACAAAAGACTGGAAGCAGTGGGAACTGTTAGCCTAGCTTAGCACAAAGACTGGAAGCAGTGGGAACTGTTAGCCTAGCTTAGCACAAAGAGTGGAAGCAGTGGGAACTGTTAGCATGTGGTCCTCTCCGGTGTGTTCTTGTGACTCATGGAAACATGAAGCTGTGACTGAACTCTTGTTGGAGGTTCTGATGGACCGCGATGTTTCGGACCGTCTTCTTTCACTCTCAGTGAAACGTGAATCATGTTCTTTCATGCGAACAGATTCCGTTGAGCTGCATCTCGTCAACATTCCAACATGTTGAGACGATGCGGAGGACGGAGGACTTCCTGTCTCCTGGCAGAGTTCGATGAAACGAGCTGATTGCAACATGTTGAGACGCAGAGCAGAGATCAGCTGACACTCAAACATGCGGCTTTAGGTTAGAAAACTGTGTGTGTTGAACGTTTCACAGCTTCAGTAGAAGGAAACATCATGAAAATACAGGAATGTTCAGTTTACACTGAGGTGGCAGCGTAACGAGCTGTGTGAGTCCTGATGTTTCTGTTGCTCCAGTCGTTGCTGAAGTTCTGGAGATGAATGAAGAGAAGTAGAAGTCTCACCTGCAGCAGCCGTGAGCTCGGCCTGCAGGCGAGTCTCCACACGTCCGTGTCCTGACACACAAACAGCTCCAGGATCAGTTTCTCTTCATGTCTCGATCTGAGCGGGCGAGTTCGCTCACAGACGACGAGTCCGAGCCAAACTGGTGTCAGACGAGCTGAAGGGACGGTTCTGATCCACATGAACTCAGTCAGCATCTTATTGTGAAAAACCACTTGACCGCTCAGAGAGTTCATCATTTTAATCTGAAACTGTTTGTTTTCAAAGTGTTTCCTCAGGATGAAGGACTTAATAATCGTGCTTTATTAATAATTATGACTCTATTATCTCTTCACTTATATTATTAATACAGATGCAGCTTATTTTAATAACTTTTTACAGTGAAGTAAAAATATTAACACTCAACATAATGTCCTGATTTGTGTTTTTTGGTTGAGTTGTTTCCTGTTTTATTTTGGTAGATATCTCTTCATGTGTCCTGTTTTGCTTTCCACTTCCTGTCTGTCTGTATCCTGCTCACCTGTGGTCCATCACTCTGTCGCTTCCTGTCCGTCTGTTTCCTGCTCACCTGTGGTCCATCACTCTGTCGCTTCCTGTCCGTCTGTTTCCTGCTCACCTGTGGTCCATCACTCTGTCGCTTCCTGTCCGTCTGTTTCCTGCTCACCTGTGGTCCATCACTCTGTCGCTTCCTGTCCGTCTGTTTCCTGCTCACCTGTGGTCCATCACTCTGTCGCTTCCTGTCCGTCTGTTTCCTGCTCACCTGTGGTCCATCACTCTGTCGCTTCCTGTCCGTCTGTTTCCTGCTCACCTGTGGTCCATCACTCTGTCGCTTCCTGTCCGTCTGTTTCCTGCTCACCTGTGGTCCATCACTCTGTCGCTTCCTGTCCGTCTGTTTCCTGCTCACCTGTGGTCCATCACTCTGTCGCTTCCTGTCCGTCTGTTTCCTGCTCACCTGTGGTCCATCACTCTGTCGCTTCCTGTGTCTTCACTGTCAGCCTGCGTCTGCTCCGCTGGGTTTTCTGGTTCGTCCCCAGTTTTTGTATTTTCTCTTTAGTTTCATCTTCTTTGACTTTTGGGAAAGAAAATCATGTTTTGTAACAAAGCGCAGCTGCAGAGCTCAGTGTTGGTTCTTCGACCTGCCGGCCTCTTTATTCTCCGTCGTGTCCCTGAAACTGTCAAACTGACTTTTATTGGTGGTTTTAAAACCCTGTGAGCGTCCTGAACGCAGCCTCGTCCTCATCAACACAGGAAGTGGATCAAGTTACCAGAATCCCTCCGGTCCAATGATGGTTTATTACTGTGAGTGTGTGTGTGTGTGTGTGTGTGTGAGTGTGTGAGTGTGTGTGAGTGTGTGTGTGTGAGTGTGAGTGTGTGAGTGTGAGTGTGAGTGTGTGTGAGTGTGTGTGTGTGTGAGTGTGAGTGTGAGTGTGTGTGTGTGTGAGTGTGTGAGTGTGAGTGTGAGTGTGTGTGTGTGTGAGTGTGTGAGTGTGTGTGAGAGCGTGAGTGTGTGTGAGTGTGTGAGTGTGAGTGTGTGTGTGTGAGTGTGTGTGAGAGCGTGAGTGTGTGTGTGTGTGTGTGAGTGTGTGTTTGCATGTTGTGTTTAGCCTAGCTTAGCACAAAGAGTGGGATCAGTGGGAACTGTTAGCCTAGCTTAGCACAACAAAGACTGAGATCTGAGTGAGTCTGATGTTGTTTCAGGTTCGACGGCAGAAAGTCATGAAGAAGAGACGACCACCGCGTTTTACGACTACTCAGCAGAGACGACACCCGACTACGACTACAACGCCACCTTCGAGTACGACTTCGGTCAGAGCTGCACCTCACGTAGTATCAGCACTGAGTGCAGCTGTGTTGTTGGCAGCACCTCAGGTTCTGACCGCAGTGTTTGTGTCTTGCAGTGACCGGGTTTTATGAGGAGGCAGAAGTCAAGAACCAGGTGAGTGAACGTGACAGAAACACGCTGCAGAACATGTGAATGAACTCCATCAGACGTCACGAAGCTCAGCGACCTTTGACCTCATCATGAATCAACAAGTGACATCATCAGTCTGACACATTCCTGCTGTCTGATTGGTCCGTTCACTCCCAACACTGACGCTCATTGTTTTACACACAGTGAGCGTGAACATGAACGCAGCTTCGTCTGTACGGAGTCACATTAGGGCCAAAAATATGTCGAGTGATCAGAAACAGTTTAACCCAGTCATCATCTCCATGGTGATGGAACTGCTCAGCTGTTCAGCAGAACTGTTCTGTTCACTGTGAAGCTCCAGAACGTTCTGTGGAAACTGACCCTTTAATGCATCTGGTTCTGATTTCCGTCTGACCCCTCTCAGGCTGCAGAGATTGGTCCGTTGAGCACGGTGCTCCTGCTGGGATTGGCCGTCCATCAGATCTGGACCTGATGGGAGGCGGAGCCAAAGACCACCTGCAGAAAGGTGAGAGCAAATCAGGAACATCGTGTTCATGTCGCTCAGAACACCTGTGAACACGTCTGAATCACTGTCTCCTCCTGTGTCTCCTCCTGCAGGACTCTGATCAGCTGCAGATCCAGAGGACAGATCGATGCCTTGTTACCGTGACAACATGTTGTCCACGTCCTGTCCCGTGTGTTTTTGTGGTGTAATAAAGGATTTTTCACACAGACGGTCTGATGAGAAGTTATTGATCGATCAACACTGATCAGCTCTGCTGCCACCTGCTGGAGGACGACACAGACAGCTGACCGAGACGAACCTGCAGCTGCTCATGATGTCACACTGTCCCACACTCTGTCCCATACACTGTCCCATACACTGTCCCACACTCTGTCCCACACACTGTCCAACACTCTGTCCCACACACTGTCCCACACTCTGTCCAACACACTGTCCCACACACTGTCCCACACTCTGTCCTACAAACTGTCCCACACTCTGTCCAACACACTGTCCCACACTCTGTCCCACACTCTGTCCAACACTCTGTCCCACACACTGTCCAACACTCTGTCCAACACTCTGTCCCACACTCTGTCCCACACACTGTCCAACACACTGTCCAACACTCTGTCCCACACACTGTCCCACACTCTGTCCAACACTCTGTCCCACATACTGTCCCACACTCTGTCCCACACTCTGTCCAACACTCTGTCCCACACACTGTCCAACACTCTGTCCAACACTCTGTCCCACACTCTGTCCCACACACTGTCCCACACTCTGTCCAACACTCTGTCCCACACACTGTCCCACACTCTGTCCAACACTCTGTCCCACACTCTGTCCCACACACTGTCCAACATTCTGTCCCACACTCTGTCCAACACTCTGTCCCACACTCTGTCCAACACTCTGTCCAACACTCTGTCCCACACTCTGTCCAACACTCTGTCCCACACACTCCAAATATACAAAATAACATTTTAATAACTTCACTGAATATTTGACACAGGATGATGTCACACAGTGAGGCTGAGTCAGCTGATCAGCACCAGCAGTGATGTCACTTCCTGTGTTACGGAGACACTCGCTGCTTCCTTCTAAATAAAGAACAGATTAATTGTGTGTGTGTGTGTGTTGATGATGTCACTGTGTTTGTGTCTAAAGCTGCTTCAGCCTGACAGACGACGCTCAGGGCACAGCAGCAGTTATTGATCCACTGAGACCTGATCAATATGTTAGCATGTTAGCATGTAGCCTCACACAGCTGACAGCCAACAGAGTATTTGTACATTGTGGTGTCAGTACTTTTACTCAGAGATGAAGTAAAAGTAAAGATGTGGTGTTAAAATATTACTTAAGCCCCTCTAACCCAGAGTACTCGAGTAAAAGTCTTAAAGTATCTGATGTTTAATGAAGTTAGCATGCTAACCAGCTAGCAGTATGAATGCCAACACTCACCTGGTGCTCTGAGCTCCCATTCAGCAATCAGCAGGACCATAGCTAACGGAGCTAACTCGCTAACAGCAGCAGTTAGCAGTTACTCTGATGATAAACTGCCCCCAGCCCTCAGGTGTGTTCTGTCTCAGTTGCTTTCTGTCTCAGGTGTGTTCTGTCTCAGGTGTGTCCTGTCTCAGGTGTGTTCTGTCTCAGGTGTGTCCTGTCTCAGGTGTGTCCTGTCTCAGGTGTGTTCTGTCTCAGTTGCTTTCTGTCTCAGGTGTGTTCTGTCTCAGGTGTGTCCTGTCTCAGGTGTGTTCTGGTGGTTGCTGGTCCTGCAGGTTGTTTCTGTGAGCTGAACAGACTGAATGAGTTCAATCCTATTAACAGTTTCACTGATGGATGTCAGTCGGTTACATAAGAGTCAGCAGGTTAATCTGAGAGGAGCACACATCCACACCTGAGACAGCTGAAGACACATCCACACCTGAGACAGCTGAAGACACATCCACACCTGAGACAGCTGAAGACACATCCACACCTGAGACAGCTGAAGACACATCCACACCTGAGACACCAACACACCACTGCTGCTGCTGAACCTGACGATGAGGTCGTCGGCCTCCGTCTTCTTCGTCCTGCTGTGTCTCCTCTTCGTCTCCTCACAGACTTCAGCTGTGACGGACGAGGAACAGTCGGAGGACGACAGGCAGCTGGTCAGTACGAGTACAAGTACTCTGTTTATTGATCACAAGTATTCACATCCTTCACTGCAGTAAAAGTACTCATACCACACTGTAAAGTACAATGTTACTTCAATACTTCAGTAAAAGTAGAGCAGACATGTTATGTAAGGTGGCTAAAAATATAAATACTCAAGTAAACATCAGATTTAATAAACTCTTCATGTGTTTGAGTGTAAAAGTCTGAATCTGTGGAGTAACTGTAACTAAAACTGTCACATAAATGTAGTGGAGTACAAGTAGGAAGTGAAATGAAAGAAAGTACACAAAAGTAAAGTACAAGTACCTCAGATTAGTCAGAGCACAGTACTAGAGTAGCTCAGATTACTCAGAGCACAGTACTAGAGTACCTCAGATTAGTCAGCGTACAGTACTAGAGTAGCTCAGATTAGTCAGAGTAGAGTACTAGAGTATTTTGTGTTTTGGTTTAATGATGTCATGTTGTGCTGTGTCATCAGCAACTGAATGTAACTAAGTACATTTACTCTAATACAGTACTTAAGTACAATTTTGAGGTACTTGTACTGTAACTACTTTGAGTATTTCCATCTCCTGCTACTTTATACTTCCACTCCACTACATCTATTTTGATACCTTTAGTTACTAGTTACTTTACAGATTACATGCTGCATCAGAGCCAAACGTGTGTCATTTACTGGTACTTTTGATACAGTACTTAAGTACATTTGATATCAGATACTTTAATACTTTTACTCGAGTACTGTTTATATTTTACCAAAGTAACATTTTAATACCACGTTTACTTTGACTGAATAAAAGTACTTTTTACAACACTGATCATCATGTAGTTTATTATGTGTCCTGTCTGTCTCTCTGTCTGTCTCTGACCTGTCTGTCTCTCTCTCTGTCTGTCTGTCTGTCTCTGACCTGTCTCTCTCTGTCTGTCTGTCTGTCTCTGACCTGTCTGTCTCTCTCTCTGTCTGTCTGTCTGTCTCTGACCTGTCTCTCTCTGTCTGTCTGTCTGTCTCTGACCTGTCTGTCTGTCTGTCTGTGACCTGTCTCTCTCTGTCTGTCTGTCAGCTGATGGTCCTTCAGAACGTTCTGGAGAAACTTCAGAGCAGGAAGTCGTTGACGTTGGACAGAAGACAGAGCCACCTGCCGACTGTGAGACCAACATCACAGTAATACTTCAGTAATACACACATGTAGTACTGTGGACACTCTCTAACCTGTGTGTGTGTGTGTGTGTGTCAGTGTGATGTCAGGGCGTCCTGCTCGGTGAAGAAAGGTCGTCGCTTCGGTCAGCTCTGTGACTGTCAGCCGGGCTCCAGGTGTAACTTCTTCTTCCTCAGGTGTTTGTAACCTTCATCACACCTGATTACATCATCATCATCACCATCACCATCACCACCTCCTCCTCCGTGCTGATGAAAGTCTTGTTCACAGCATCTGAACAGACATTAAACCCTTTATTAAGATGAAACTGGAGCTGCTGAGCAAACAGTGTCAGCACGAGCTCCACCGCATGTCCAGGATGTAAACATCATCTCCTCAGGTCAGGTTGTGATCTCTGTGATCACAGCAGACGAGCTGCATGGAGACATCTGATGTTTGAATCATCTCCAGCTGCTTCAGGTGTTCAGCAGAACACTGCAACTCTGTTTTACTGTGAAGCTCCAGAAATGTTCTGTGGACTACGAGACTTCACCTGACTTTATATCATCAGGAGGAGACGATGACTGAGCCTGACTTTATATCATCAGGAGGAGACGATGACTGAGCCTGACTTTATATCATCAGGAGGAGACGATGACTGAGCCTGACTTTACATCATCAGGAGGAGACGATGGCTGAGCCTGACTTTATATCATCAGGAGGAGACGATGACTGAGCCTGACTTTATATCATCAGGAGGAGACGATGACTGAGCCTGACTTTATATCATCAGGAGGAGACGATGGCTGAGCCTGACTTTATATCATCAGGAGGAGACGATGGCTGAGCCTGACTTTATATCATCAGGAGACGATGGCTGAGCCTGACTTTATATCATCAGGAGACGATGGCTGAGCCTGACTTTATATCATCAGGAGACGATGGCTGAGCCTGACTTTATATCATCAGGAGGAGACGATGGCTGAGCCTGACTTTATTTTATCAGGAGGAGACGATGGCTGAGCCTGACCTTTTATCAGCTGCAGAGGGTGAAAACATTTCCCATGATGCACCAGGGTAATGTCTCCATCTGTCTGCAGGCTCATGTTTTATTTTTCTAATAAAATCAGTTGAACTCTGAAGCAGTTTGTCTGTTGGTCTGTAGCGTCGTCATCATTTCACTTCTTCATTTGTAACATGATCATTTAGTTTGTACACATCACGTTGTCTCAGACAGACGTAGTGCAGTAAAGCAACTGTGCTGTCATCAGAGGAAACGTGTTGTGATGTCCAGAGGACAGCTGGAGGACACAGTGACTCAGCAGGTAACGTCTTTTATTGAAATATATTTGAAATGTTGGGAACAAAAGTGGAGCCTCAGTAACTGAAACAGACCGACTGAAACAAGAGGTCAGTGAAGGACACGGCTCAGAGACAACAACACAAAAACTACAACCAGTCTGATGAAACTCAAACCAACAACTTCCTGCTGAGCTCACCTGAGACACAAACTAAAGTCACAGCTGCTCTACCTGAGAGCACCGACCAATCGCAGCCCCCCTCGGTCCATCAGTCCCACAGCAGGTCCGTCCGTCCCGCCATCGACATGTACTCGTCCAGCTGAGCGTCCAGACGGCTCTTACTCAGGGACATGTAGTCGTCCAGCTGTCTGTCCAGCCTGCTCCTGGACATGGACATGTACTCATCCAGCTGAGTGTCCAGCTGCTTCTTCGTTGGTACGTCAGCTTTACTCCGGACACGCCCCCTAGAGGCAGTGGCCCCTCCCCTCTGCAGGTGCACGCCGAGCTGTGTTCGTCCTGCAGGACAAACAGGAAACAAACAGGAAACAGTTTTAATCTAAAACAAACTAACTGGTTGTTTGTGGTGTGAAGGTGAGCTGTTCGTGTTTCCATCAGGTGTTCGAGATTATTTGAACAGCTCTACAGGTGAGTCTGAGGTCACTCATCAGTCTGTCTGAGTGTGTTTACTGCTCAGCTGTAAACAGGAAGTCTCACTGCTATCCACGTCTTCATCACACCTGAACAAGAACTCACCTGCAGTCAGGTTTCTCCTCGCCAGGAGGCGACGCTGACTGGGATGACTGTGCAGGTTCCCTCGTCCTGTAGAGGAAACACAATGGTAGAGGTGTAACTACAGGTAGAGGTGTAACTACAGGTCCAGGTGTAACTACAGGTCCAGGTGTAACTACAGGTAGAGGTGTAACTACAGGTCCAGGTGTAACTACAGGTAGAGGTGTAACTACAGGTGGAGGTGTAACTACAGGTAGAGGTGTAACTACAGGTCCAGGTGTAACTACAGGTAGAGGTATAACTACAGGTGGAGGTGTAACTACAGGTCCAGGTGTAACTACAGGTAGAGGTGTAACTACAGCTCCAGGTGTAACTACAGGTGGAGGTGTAACTACAGGTCCAGGTGTAACTACAGGTGGAGGTGTAACTACAGGTCCAGGTGTAACTACAGGTAACGGTTTAACTACAGGTAGAGGTTTAACTGCAGGTCCAGGTGTAACTACAGGTAGAGATGTAACTACAGGTAGAGGTGTAACTACAGCTCCAGGTGTAACTACAGGTGGAGGTGTAACTACAGGTAGAGGTGTAACAACAGGTCCAGGTGTAACTACAGGTGGAGGTGTAACTACAGGTCCAGGTGTAACTACAGGTGGAGGTGTAACTACAGGTCCAGGTGTAACTACAGGTAAAGGTTTAACTACAGGTAGAGGTTTAACTACAGGTGGAGGTGTAACTACAGGTGGAGGTGTAACTACAGGTCCAGGTGTAACTACAGGTAGAGGTGTAACTACAGCTCCAGGTGTAACTACAGGTGGAGGTGTAACTACAGGTCCAGGTGTAACTACAGGTGGAGGTGTAACTACAGGTCCAGGTGTAACTACAGGTAACGGTTTAACTACAGGTAGAGGTTTAACTGCAGGTCCAGGTGTAACTACAGGTAGAGATGTAACTACAGGTAGAGGTGTAACTACAGCTCCAGGTGTAACTACAGGTGGAGGTGTAACCACAGGTAGAGGTGTAACTACAGGTGGAGGTGTAACTACAGGTCCAGGTGTAACTACAGGTAGAGATGTAACTACAGGTAGAGGTGTAACTACAGGTGGAGGTGTAACTACAGGTCCAGGTGTAACTACAGCGCCAGGTGTAACTACAGGTGGAGGTGTAACTACAGGTCCAGGTGTAACTACAGGTAGAGGTTTAACTACAGGTCCATGTGTAACTACAGGTCCATGTGTAACTACAGGTCCAGGTTTAACTACAGGTCCATGTGTAACTACAGGTACAGGTGTAACTACAGGTACAGGTGTAACTACAGGTAAAGGTTTAACTACAGGTCCAGGTTTAACTACAGGTAAAGGTTTAACTACAGGTCCAGGTGTAACTACAGGTAGAGATGTAACTACAGGTCCAGGTGTAACTACAGGTAGAGGTTTAACTACAGGTCCAGGTGTAACTACAGGTAAAGGTTTAACTACAGGTCCAGGTTTAACTACAGATAAAGGTGTAACTACAGGTCCAGGTGTAACTACAGGTAGAGATGTAACTACAGGTCCAGGTGTAACTACAGGTAGAGGTTTAACTACAGGTCCAGGTGTAACTACAGGTAAAGGTTTAACTACAGGTAGAGGTTTAACTACAGGTAGAGGTTTAACTACAGGTCCAGGTGTAACTACAGGTCCATGTGTAACTACAGGTCCAGGTTTAACTACAGGTAAAGGTTTAACTACAGGTCCAGGTGTAACTACAGGTAGAGATGTAACTACAGGTCCAGGTGTAACTACAGGTAGAGGTTTAACTACAGGTCCATGTGTAACTACAGGTACAGGTTTAACTACAGGTCAAGGTGTAACTACAGGTCCAGGTGTAACTACAGGTCCAGGTGTAACTACAGGTAGAGGTTTAACTACAGGTCCAGGTGTAACTACAGGTCCAGGTTTAACTACAGGTCAAGGTGTAACTACAGGTCCAGGTGTAACTACAGCTCCAGGTGTAACTACAGGTTTAATGAATATGTTATGTGCTAATTTAGCTGATGAACTTTAGCACCTGGTGTCTGCTTCAGGTGTGTGATGTCACACTGTCTGACTTGGCTCTGCTGAGGTTTCATGTGATCTACTCACTCCTGTAGGTGGACTTGAACCGTGCTCTCCATCTGTATTTGCTCCTGAAGCTCCAGAACCCTCGAGGTCTGGAGGCCGAGTGGCAACGAGTCACCTGCCGCCAGCCCAGTCGGGTCCACACGCTCCTCCTTTTCACACGCTGCTTCATCCTCACAGACGAGTCACGAGTCTGCATCGAGTCAGAGGGTTCACAGGGTCAGTGTGGAGTCAGAGGGTTCACCGGGTCAGTGTGGAGTCAGAGGGTTCACCGGGTCAGTGTGGAGTCAGAGGGTTCACCGGGTCAGTGTGGACTGTGCTGCTGCTCCTCATTGGTCCACAGTTCAGTGACTCACCTGCAGGTCGGGCAGCAGCGACGTATCTCCCTTCACCAGCAGGACCAGCTGTGTGGTGCCGCCCAACATCCTCTCCTGCAGCTGGACGGGGTCAAAGGTCACCGTCCTGGGCTGGGTCAGCTGGTCCACCAGCACCTGAGAGAACCTGCAGCAGAGGACGACACAGAGACACAGATTATAGTGTCCAAACATCAGTCATGATGACTCAGGCACAGAAAACATACTGATGATCAATTGATTGATTGATTGATTGATTGATTGATCTGGATCAATACACTTCAGATGTCTCACCGCTCATTGAGAGAAAGTGTGGAGGAACCTCTGAGGTATAAGGAGCCTGGTCCGGACGGATCCATCAGCCTGCTGCTCCTCTGACTCATTCTGCTCAACACAAGACTGAGGCGAGTCCAATCTGCTTCACCTGCGGGCTGATTAACAGACACACACCTGTGGTTACTGAGGCAGCGCGCGCGCGCGCACACACACACACACACACACACACAGGGCAGTAGTTAAATATAAAGCGAGCATTAACTTTCGCGCCGAACACACCACGTTAAAAGTAGATTTTTGTTTCTTCTCTGCGGTTTAAATGAGAGCCGAATGAAAGCAACGAGCACAAAGACTCACGAGTCTCAAACTTTGGTCTGTGCGTCTTTTCATTTGGTCGTTTAGCGAAGAAACATGAACGTTTCACCGGATTTTAAACGGGATTCGCCGCCATTGTCTCTACGTCACAGGAGCGCAACACGCTTTGATTTTACAGCTAGCATTAGCTTTAGTCTTAAATCTGTGACGGTCAGTTTTCGGTAGAAATCAACAGCTGCAGGTTAACTCCAGGTGTGAGGGTTAACTCCAGGTGTGAGGGTTAACTCCAGGTGTGAGGCTCACAGTTCACCTGTTACCAACCGCGGGCTCAGGTGAGGTCTCGGCGTGAGGCTCGCTCAGTAGCTAACTGACCGCGATGCTAATCTGCTAGCTGCCCTCGTGTTGAGAGATTTCGCACAGCTCGGTTCCTCTGAGAGTTTCAGATGTTTCTTTACAAACGTTGTCGGAACCTTAAACTGCTTCAACAATGTTCACAAATTAACTGACTGAAGTTGATTTTTAAATAAAACGCAGTTTAGTGAGCCTCAATGTAGCACTAACTAATGCCACACTGAACAAGCTAATGTTAGCTAATTTGGCAACATCGCCCATAATTCTTGTGACGTCACTATGACCTGTCCATCACCTGAACCTTCAGTTCAGACTGAAACAGGTGAACTCAGAGAAAAGACTGAAAATGTTTTTTAAATCTGCTCTTATTATGACACTGACCAGCTGACAGCAGCTAACAGCAGCTAACAGCAGCTACCGGCCAGGTTTATCTTTGTGAGGGACAGCTGTTCTTCTACTGAAGTAACTACACTGTGTTAATACTCTGTTACTTCTGTAAGAGTACACAGTATCAGAAGCGATGTAATACATGAAGCTCATTATGTCCAAGACATTATAATCACTGTATTAAATATAAAGAAGTCAAAGCTGCTGCTCCACTCTTCATCTAGCTTCAGGGATTTCAAAATAAAAGCTGTCAATTGTTTGCATGATGGTAATAAAGACATCAAGTTAGTGAAGTCAGTGTGAGGTTGGATGATGAAGTCAGTGAGGTTGGATGATGAAGTCAGTGTGAGGTTGGATGGTGAAGTCAGTGTGAGGTTGGATGATGAAGTCAGTGTGAGGTTGGATGATGAAGTCAGTGAGGTTGGATGGTGAAGTCAGTGTGAGGTTGGATGGTGAAGTCAGTGTGAGGTTGGATGGTGAAGTCAGTGTGAGGTTGGATGGTGAAGTCAGTGTGAGGTTGGATGATGAAGTCAGTGTGAGGTTGGATGGTGAAGTCAGTGTGAGGTTGGATGGTGAAGTCAGTGTGAGGTTGGATGGTGAATATTTGAATGGGAAGTGATTGCAGTTTCTTCGGTACCACCCAGGTCATGTGACCCAGTGACTCGAAACAATGCCGGGTTGTATTGATCCAGTGATTGATCAGGACAAACCTCTTTATATTGGACTTTAGTGCTCCTGAGGTTTTATATTAATATTTTTCATGAAAAATTGCATTTTCTTTTCAATAGATTCTAGGTCATGTGACCCAGTGACTCATCACACAGAATCTTATGAAAGAAAATGCTGATAAAATAATAGGCTCGTTGGAGATGAGCCAGGCCTGCGCAGAATCGATCACCGACGACCACCGTACAATGCATGCCGGTTAGATTTGTGTCCGACTTGATCCCGACTTGCTCTGACGTCATTGACGCGCCTGCAACGATAACCTTGCGAGATCAAGGCGGCCGCAGTCTTTAGATCAAGGCGCCGCAGTTGCTCTCCACCGACTGCAAGACCTCAGGGCATGATGGGAAACGCCTGGCTGTCGCCTGATCAAAGAGCTGATTGGCTCTTAGTTAGGACTACGTTCAGTCGATAATTCTCATTTTCTGTGTATTGGTTATATTTAATGTTAGATTATATGAATCTCATGTGCAATGAAGGTTTAATCTGTTAACAGACATATGTTGTGTGGTTGATATACTGTATATAATGACAAATATAAATACATCAATGAATAAAGATCATAAGAAACCTTTGCTGCTTGTCCTCCCCATGTGTAGCCTGTATATGTAGCTGTGAGAACGTTTGGACTGTTAATTCAGCAGTTCAATTTCTTAAATTTAGGGATTGTATGATTTATAAATGACAGTGTCTTTATATAAATCTACTTTGTAGGCAATTCTTGTTCAAGAAATTACTTCCAAGGGCTGAAATCTGCTCAGTCGCTCTGACTCTCACCTCAGTCATAACAGTGGCATCGTTAAACAAATAAAAAGTTATGATTGACAAATTTAGACCACAGTGAAAAGTAGTTATCATTTTAGAAAAATCCACTTTGTATGACCTCAAAGTTTGTATTTCTATTTGTTACATTTGTGAGATTAAATATTAAAAATCACACCACATCCCATCTGCCCATTAAGAGGATTATCACAGTGTAGTTCATGTGCAAAGTGGAAAAGTAGGGGGATCTCTTCTGCTTCAGTTTCATCAGCGACCAAGAACGCATGTGCAGCTTCTTCAGCCATAGCTCTCTGAACGTGTTGTGCAGACTGCAGGTAGCTACAGGTGGATCTGACAGGATGTAAATGTTTCTGTGACTTCCTGTATTTTCTTTGACGGCGGCTGGAAACTGTCCGACTGGACTGCAGCTTGTTGTCAGCGCCCCCTGCTGCTGCCGCCTGGTCTCGTCCACCTTCCAGGCGAGGCGCAGTTCATCTCCAACGAGCCTTTTATAACAAGCACTCACAGGTGTAGTAAGAGGTTCGTCTCATTCTACCAGGACAGGGAGACGCTGGCTGTGTCCCAGTTCAGGGGCTGCAGCCCACGGAGTGCGCATTTGAAGGCCAATTACGTCACAACACCGCGCGAAGGCCGTCCAACTTCAGAGGCTCCTTCAAACGCAGCCTGCACTTCCCTCTTATCGGAGGACGCACCGCTACTATCCTCCGCGGCCTCACATATCCCAAGATCCTTTGCGCGCCGCTGCTCAGTCCCAAAACAGAAGAGGAAGCAAGAGAAAATGGCGACATCAAGTGGCGCAGACATGACATTCAAATTTAAGTAATGGGTTTATACTCGGTTTTTAGTCGTTTGAACATCCAACGCCAGATATGTTAAACTTCAGGGGACTATAAAACCTCCAGATGTTAACTTTCAGTTACAACACGTGACGCTGGTGATGCTGTGGTAAATATAGTTGTTATTCACTAATGGGTTCATGTTTATTTTGTAATGTTGATGATTCAATTTAGATTTGACACATTTTGTCATTGATTAATTTTTGTACACACACAAATAAATGTACACGTTTGATAGATTTGAACCAAAACAGACTTTAATGCATTCACTGTCACCACCGACCAGAACCATCACTGTCACCACCGACCAGAACCATCACTGTCACCACGGACCCGAACCATCACTGTCACCACGGACCAGAACCATCACTGTCACCACGGACCAGAACCATCACTGTCACCACCGACCAGAACCATCACTGTCACCACGGACCCGAACCATCACTGTCACCACGGACCTAAAATCAGCAGTTTTCTGAATGGACTTCTGTCTGCAGGAGCCTCAGTCCGAGGACACCGACACACGCGTGCACAAAGTCACGCGCACGACCAAACTTTAGAGACAGGAGTCAAAGGAGCGACGGGGGGTGCGTTTCCGGCCTTACCCTTCAGAATAAAAGCATAACTTCTAACCACTGAAAGCAGAGCGCCTCATGAGGGACTCATGACTCATGAGGCGGACCGGACCCGACCCATGGACTCGTGAGGCGGACCGGACTCATCAGGGACTCTGCTGGTGTGTCAGGGTTGAGCAGGCTGACACAGAGGAAGTGATGCCGGTGTCACTTGAGTTATCTTTTGTTCCGGAACCTTCTGCTCCTCCTGTTTTTGTCTCCTCGCGGTCTTCAGGCAGTCGGACACCGACTTTAAGCGGCTGATGACGGGGATCGTTCTCCAGGCTGCCGCTGGATGCTCCGCTCTTATTCTGATAAGTGTTGAAGTGGCCTGACTTCCTGTTATGTCTGGGTAGTATGACACACTGTGTGTGTGTGTGTGTGTGTGTGTGTGTGTGTCCGCCGTGTGATCCAGACTGTCTGCACACACACACACACACACACACACACACACACACACACAGACAGCCGGTCTCACCGTCACAGGCAGCGGCTCACAGCCGAGCGGAGAGAGCCGAGTCCCGGTGAGTGAAACTGAGAAGACCCGCTGAGAGTCTGACAACTGTTGATGCTCTAGAGACCTGTCTGTCTGTCTGTCTGTGTGTCTGTCTGTCTGTGTGTGTGTCTGTCTGTCTGTGTGTGTGTGTGTCTGTCTGTCTCTGTGTGTGTGTGTGTGTGTGTGTGTCTGTCTGTGTGTCTGTCTGTCTGTGTGTGTGTCTGTCTGTGTGTGTGTCTGTGTGTCTGTCTGTCTGTCTGTGTGTCTGTCTGTGTCTGTCTGTGTGTCTGTCTGTCTGTGTGTGTGTCTGTGTGTGTGTCTGTCTGTGTCTGTCTGTGTGTCTGTCTGTCTGTGTGTGTGTCTGTGTGTGTGTCTGTCTGTCTGTCTGTCTGTCTGTCTGTGTGTCTGTCTGTCTGTGTGTCTGTCTGTGTGTGTGTCTGTCTGTGTGTCTGTCTGTCTGTGTGTCTGTGTGTGTGTCTGTGTGTCTGTGTCTGTCTGTCTGTGTGTCTGTCTGTGTGTGTGTCTGTCTGTGTGTCTGTCTGTCTGTGTGTGTCTGTCTGTCTATCTGTCTGTGTGTCTGTCTGTCTGTGTGTCTGTCTGTCTGTGTCTGTCTGTGTGTCTGTCTGTGTGTGTGTCTGTCTGTGTGTCTGTCTGTCTGTGTGTGTCTGTCTGTCTATCTGTCTGTGTGTCTGTCTGTCTGTCTGTGTCTGTCTGTCTGTCTGTCTGTCTGTGTGTGTGTCTGTCTGTCTGTGTGTCTGTCTGTCTGTGTGTGTGTCTGTGTGTCTGTCTGTCTGTCTGTGTGTCTGTCTGTCTGTCTGTCTATCTGTGTCTGTCTGTGTGTCTGTCTGTCTATCTGTCTGTGTGTCTGTCTGTCTGTGTCTGTCTGTGTGTCTGTCTGTCTATCTGTCTGTGTGTCTGTCTGTCTGTGTGTGTCTGTCTGTCTATCTGTCTGTGTGTCTGTCTGTCTATCTGTCTGTGTGTGTGTCTGTCTGTCTGTCTGTCTGTCTGTCTGTGTGTCTGTCTGTGTCTGTCTGTCTGTCTGTGTGTCTGTCTGTGTCTGTCTGTCTGTCTGTGTGTGTGTCTGTGTCTGTCTGTCTGTCTGTGTGTCTGTCTGTCTGTCTGTGTGTCTGTCTGTGTCTGTCTGTCTGTCTGTGTGTGTGTCTGTCTGTCTGTGTGTCTGTCTGTCTGTCTATCTGTCTGTGTGTGTGTCTGTGTGTCTGTCTGTCTGTCTGTGTGTCTGTCTGTCTGTCTGTGTGTGTGTCTGTCTGTCTGTCTGTGTGTGTGTCTGTGTGTGTGTCTGTCTGTCTGTCTGTGTCTGTCTGTCTGTCTGTGTGTCTGTGTGTGTGTCTGTCTGTCTGTCTGTCTGTCTGTGTGTGTGTGTCTGTGTGTCTGTCTGTCTGTCTGTCTGTGTCTGTCTGTCTGTCTGTGTGTGTTTCTGTGTGTGTGTGTGTCTGTGTGTGTGTCTGTCTGTCTGTGTGTGTGTCTGTGTGTGTGTCTGTGTGTCTGTCTGTCTGTCTGTCTGTCTGTCTGTGTGTGTGTGTCTGTGTGTGTCTGTGTGTGTGTGTGTGTGTGTGTGTGTGTGTGTGTGTCTGTGTGTGTGTCTGTCTGTCTGTGTGTCTGTCTGTGTGTGTGTGTGTGTGTCTGTCTGTGTCTGTGTGTCTCTGTGTGTGTGTGTTTGTGTCTGTCTGTCTGTGTGTCTGTGTGTGTGTCTGTGTGTGTGTCTGTGTGTCTGTGTGTGTGTGTGTGTGTGTGTCTGTCTGTGTGTCTGTGTGTGTGTCTGTCTGTCTCTGTGTGATCACACACACACACACACACACCAATGGTTTCCGTCCCCTGCAGGTGAACATGTCGGTGCTGGGTCCGTCCCCCAGCGGCGGAACCGACGCCTGTCTCAGCATCGTCCACAGCCTCATGTGCCACCGTCAGGGCGCCGACAACGAGGGCTTCGCCAAGCGGGCCATCGAGAGTCTGGTGAAGAAGCTGAAGGAGAAGAAGGACGAGCTGGACTCGCTCATCACCGCCGTCACCACCAACGGCGTCCATCCCAGCAAGTGTGTCACCATCCAGAGGACGCTGGACGGACGGCTGCAGGTAGAGCCGGACCAGAACCGCACACACACAGCTACACAAACATGTTCCGGTCTGTCCTCAACATGAGTCTCACAGTGTGTGTGTGTGTGTGTGTGTGTGTGTGTGTGTGTGTGTGTGTGTACGCAGGTGTGTGTGTGAGTGTGTGTGTGTGCGTGTATGTATGTGAGTGTGTGTGTGAGTGTGTGTGTGTGTGTGTGTGTGTGTGTACGCACGTGTGTGTGTGTGTGTGTGTGTGTGTGTGTGTGTACGCAGGTGTGTGTGTGTGTGTGTGTGTGTGTGTGTGTGTGTGTGTGAGTGTGTGTGTGGTCACAGCACCCATCAGGATGTAAAGTGGGTCCCACTTCAGGCGGCTCGCAGCCTCACAGGAGCCGTCATGTTCAAGAACCAGCAGAACCACCTCAGGACCCTCAAGAACTTTTTAAAGGACCGACTGAAGACGTCTCTGTCCAACACCCCCGCAGTCTCCTGGAGACACCTGGAATCTTTCAAGAACCACTGAACCCATCTCAAGGACCCTAAAAACCTCCTCAAATCTCTCCTCTCGAGATGTGACTCCTCAGAATTATTTTTCTTTAGAACTCTTTAAACCTCATCCAGAACCCTCTGGACCCTCTCGGGATCCTGTGGTTCTGCCCCTGAACCATGAACTATCTCCTTATATCCCTCCAGTATTTTGTAGAACACCCCAGGAACCTCCTGAAGCTCCATGAGAAACATTTAAACCGGCCCAAAAGCCCCCAGAACCACACAGCCGACCTGAACAGGATCCTCCGTGAGAATCCTAAAACCCTCTCAAGAACCATACAACCTATTTGAGTACCCCTGGAACCTCCTGCACTACCTCCAGAACATATTCAGGTTCATCTGGAGAATTCTGAAGAACCCTTTGACCCACTGGATCATCTGTTATCCTGTTAAACCACCTGAAACCTTCTCAAGGATCTCTGGACAAGAACCTCTTTAAGAACCCCTGTGTGCTCCATATGATCCATTTGAATCTGCCCAGAAAGACACAGACCCTTCAAGGTCTTTCCGAGCCCTTTGATGAATCCTTGGAACCTCCCCAAGTCTTCATGCAGCCTCCTTAGAACCTGCAGAACCACCTCAAGGAACCTGAATGAATTCATAGAACCCCCTGAAGAATTGGAACTGGAGAACCTCCACTCTCTTCAAAGTCCTGAGGCCTTTCTTAGTAGCCCTGAAACCTCCTCAGGTTCCTCTACAGAACTCTCAAGAACCCTCGACACCCTTTAATATCTCATTGTATTGTCTCTTCAGGAAGCCCCGGAACCTCACCAAGAAACCCTGCACACCCCAGAACCCTCCCTCAGTTTCATCAGAACCATTTGACACTAACGACCCCAACTCTTCACAAGGACCTGCAGAACCTTCAAAGAAAAAGGATCTTTGTGAGGAACCAATGAAGTCTGAAGGAATCCCCTAAAAACCTCCTGAAACCTTCAAACATCCGAACAGCAACACAGAGAGCTGACTGTGTGTGTGTGTGTGTGTGTGTGTGTGTGTGTGTGTGTGTGTGTGAGGAGGAGGAGGAGGGGGGGGGGGGGGGAGGAGGAGGAGGGGGAGGAGGAGGGGGAGGGGGGGGGGGAGGAGGAGGAGGAGGAGGAGGGGCAGGCTGGTTTGTTTTGTCTGAAACACAGGAAAGGGGCCGAGTTAAGTTTAGTCAGACTGTGTGTGTGTGTGTGTGTGTGTGTGTGTGTGTGTGTGTGTGTGATTGTGTGTGTGTGTGTGTGTGTGTGTGTGTGTGTGTGTGAGTGTGTGTGTGTGTGTGTGTGTGTGTGTGCAGACAGACGGGAATGTGTACACGTCTGGAGTTTGTGCTTGGATGTCAGACCACAGAGTTTCTACACTGTAAAAAATGCAGTGATGGTGTGAGATGTTTGTTGTGAGTCCCAGCAGCTCTTCATCGGTCGACAGGACGTCTTCCTCAGCTTCAGCTTCAGCTTCAGCTGTGATCCTCTGAACCACGTTGAACCATGAAAACAAAAGTCTCAGACAGTAAAGACTTTAATGTGTAGATCTGTTGCTCGGAGACGTCTGCAGCTCGGTCCAATCAAGAGAAATCAAACAGGAAGTCAGTGAAGCATCAAAGTTAAAATCTCATTACATCGTTTTTTGAATTTGAATCAAAACTGTGACACTCGTTAGCATCACAAGCTAATAGATCTTCCAACAATCACAGTTTTAGAGGCTCAATGATGAATCTTTGTACACGTTATTTTTATTTCCTTAATCCTAATGAGGGAAATATCTGAGTATGCTAAGCTAACAGACATAATTTATTCTTTTAGTGGAACGTTGTCAGTTACATCTCATAATTTGGGATATGTTCAGTTATTTTAGTGAAATGTAATTTAAAATCTCCCACACTGACGTTAGCATGAGGCTAACAGCTGCTAATGGAACCATCTTACAGGTTCATACACTGACTGCCATCTAAATACTACAATACCCATGAGCCTCAGCTAGGGCTGCTCGATTATGGAAAAACTCATAATCACGATTATTTTGGTCAATATTGAAATCACGCTTATTTAAACGATATTTTCAGTTTACAAACATGATGAGCATTTATTCAGCATTTCTCTCAAAAAAATACACGAAATGTTCAAATCTAAAATAATGTACAGATATGTATCCAACTGTTCTGCAATTTCTATAAAACATTTAATGAATAAAATAAATATACTTAGAAAATCAAATAAGACAAACGATAGGGTGCATATCTTTAGCTAAAAAGCAGCTGTTATTTTCTTGTGCCTGTCCGAATTTGGCGGATAAGGAGTCACATTATACATATAATACATACAGTGTGTCTGAGATCGATGTCTGACTGCGTTGATGTCGTGGGGGTTGTGGCCTTGTCTTTGCGAGGGGTGAAATTTCACTGCGCCTCTGATGCGCCTCCGGAGGTAGTAGGCTATCAGAGGCGCAGTATTGGCGAACCGATCCAGTGTGAACGGATAAGCTGGCGGCGCGGAGCGAGGGTGTGTCGGTTCTGATGGTGTTCACTGTCTGATAACTGAACAGGTCCATCACTCAACAAAATATAGAAATGTCCCACAAAGCAGCGTTACAGGACCAAACAACGGTAACGTAGTAACTGGTCGTGTCTTTAGCAACTTGTATGAGGAAAAACATACTGCAGTTATACGTGAAGTGTCTGTCCGACCGACTCTCATCACATTTCTTCCGGAAAAACAGCGTCTGTCCCCGGCAAAAAACTTAAACTCACCAAGTGTTTGTCGCGGTGATTCAGCTCTCCGACTGAGACTTAGTGAACTTTCCCCCAGAAAACAGCCTCCCTCCCCGCGAGCGACAGTCAGACAGCGTCCTGTTGACTGATGGCGATTATGTAATTATGTAATTTAGAGAAAAACGTAACTTGAGTGAGTGTCAGCCAGCAGGGCCGCGGTGAATACTTTGGGGGACGGACTGAACGAAAAATGCCAAATAAATCGTTTCAATTCGATTTATATTAGTTTGGAGATCGTTTGACCCAGTAGGAAACACGTTGCCACAGTTACTGATCCAGAATGAGACAGATTTAAAGTTTGGTCAGGTTTCAGTGACGTGTAGCCTTTAGCTTCAGCTAACAGTTAGCACGGTTAGGGTTGTCTCTGCTTCTGACTCTGTGAAGCAGTGTGTGTGTGTGTGTGTGTGTGTGTGTGTGTGTGTGCGTGCGTGTTTTGTCTGCAGAGTCTTATCCCTGCCCTTCACCTGTGCACACAGAACACATGCTGCTGTGTGTGTGTGTGTGTGTGTGTGTGTGTGTGTGTTTGTGTGCTTCCTGTCTCTGACACGTCTGTTTGTTCAGGCTTAAATACACAACGAGAATCTTTTTACAGTGTGGAGCTCTGACTGTCTCACACACACACACGTGAGGTCAGACATGATGTCATAGTCGTGGTTTTGGCGTGACTGGTTA
Source organism: Pagrus pagrus (assembly GCF_965226575.1). Taxonomy (NCBI): domain Eukaryota; kingdom Metazoa; phylum Chordata; class Actinopteri; order Spariformes; family Sparidae; genus Pagrus; species Pagrus pagrus. The sequence continues at coordinate 347,378 of NC_140191.1, read as the reverse complement.
ACCCTGCATCACCTAGTACACACACACACACACACGTTTCCATGGTAACCTCCTGCTCACCATGACTCCGTTTGTTCTCACAGTTTATTTAAATTTCCATTTTTCGATGTTTCCTCACTGACCGTCTGTCTGTGTCTCTCTCACCTGTCTGTCTGTCTGTGTCTCTCTCACCTGTCTGTCTGTGTCTCTCTCACCTGTCTGTCTGTCTGTGTCTCTCTCACCTGTCTGTCTGTCTTTCCTTCTGTCTGTCTGTGTGCAGGTGGCAGGTAGGAAAGGGTTTCCTCATGTGATCTACGCCCGTCTGTGGCGTTGGCCCGACCTCCATAAGAACGAGCTGAAACACGTGAAGTTCTGTCAGTTTGCGTTCGACCTGAAGTACGACAGCGTGTGTGTGAACCCCTACCACTACGAGAGGGTGGCGTCCCCCGCTGCCGCAGGTAAACAAACTCATTGATATTCATCATGTGATTCATCAGATGAACCTGATTCATTACATCGGCATTGAAATAACAAGACGGCCTCTGATCATGTTTGCATGCTAATGTTTGCTAGCAGGTTCAATAAGGAGTCATATTTAAAAATGCCACATTGGCTCAACAGTATAAAATATTCTGAAAACATTCTCAGTGCTGTATTGTTAGCTGGAGGAGGGCACTGTGACACTTTGTAAGGACAGTGAAGTGAAGAAGCCTCCTGGATGAGAGGTGAAACGTATTCAACAAACTGAAACAAGTCCAGTTGCCTACAATACAGAAATTAGAGGTACCAGGACGACTGAGAACCTTCATCAACATCTTTGGAAAACATTAACATCCGCTTAGTGGAACTAAAACTATTAGCACAGTAAGCTAGCTGTAGTCAAAGGATCCCATTAGATTTCCTGCAAAGACCCGCCTAACTCCGCCTCTGATTGGCTTGCGTCTATAAGTTTTGTATGAAGAAGTCCTTGACAGCTTCAAGACCCTGGTCTTAATACATCCACAAAGTTCCTGGAGGGAGAAGTCAAGAAAAGCAGCAGAGTAAAACTGAAAGATGTTTTCTTCCTGTCCAACAAACTAAATAAATGTAGTGGCCCGGACAGTCTGTCTCACACTACACTCAGTAGCTGCATCTCAATTCAGGGGCTGCATCCTCGAAGGGCGCATTTGAAGGCCAATTACATCACAACGCTGCACGAAGGCTGTCCCAATTGGACGCACCGCTACTATCCTTCGCGGCCTCCCATATCCCAAGATCCTTTGCGCACCGCTGCTCAGTCCCGAAACAGAAGAGGAAGCAAGAGAAAATGGCGACATCAAGTGGCGCAGACATGACATTCAAATTGAAGTAATGGGTTTATACTCGGTTTTTACTCATTTGAACATCCAACGCCAGATATGTTAAACTTCAGGGGACTATAAAACCTCCAGATGTTAACTTTCAGTTAAAACACGTGACACTGGTGATGCTGTGGTAAATATAGTTGTTATTCACCAATGGGTTAATGTTTATTTTGTAATGCTGATGATTCAATTTAGATTTGACACATTTTGTCATTAATTAATTTTTGTACACACACAAATAAATGTACACGTTTGATAGATTTGAACCAAAACAGACTTTAATGCATCTCTTCATTCACAATCGTGACGTAAGGGTAAGGGGCGGGAACATCTGGTGAGGCAACCAGGAAATTCTCCGAAGGCTAGACCGTCCCATTTACCAACGGTGGACGAGGCGTTCAAGGTCTCTCAGAAGGACCCGGCCTTCATGGGCCGCAAAGGCCGCGTCCTTGAAGGCTGCAGCCCCTGAATTGAGACACACTACACACACACTACACACACACACTGTGTTACTATAAACTGTGTAATGTTTCATATCTGTTGCTGTGCTGTTGGCTGTGACAGATGAAGGTAACAGGAACAGATCCTGGTGTGTTCAGGTCTCTGATGCTCCTTGTCCTGCCCCCTTTCTTCCTTCAGGTCCTCAGTCTTTGATAAAGGAGGAGTTCATGCAGGACTGTCTGCAGATCGACCTGCCCCCCCACTCTGACCCCTACAGCCAACCCCGCCCTGTCAGCATGTATCCCAGCATGCCCCTCTCTCCTCCAGGTCAGACTGTCACTCACAGTCTTTTATTTCATCTTAAGTCAAACGTGTCTCTGACGTCCTCCTGTGTCTCCTGCAGGCAGCAGCTCCATGACCCCTGCAGCTCCTGTCATCTGCAGCAGGAGCGGCGGAGGTGGAGGTGGCGAGGGACTCCTGAAGATCGCACCACCTCAAAACCACGGAGGACACGCCTCCCCACCTCACCCCAACCCTCCTCACACCCCCCAGTCTCCTCACCCTCCTCACCCTCCCACCCCCTCCTCCCCCCACCAGCAGAGCCCCGACTACAGCTGCCCCCCCAACACTGGTACTGCACCTGTACTGCTGCACACACCTGAACTGTAGTGAAGTACACCTGAGATAAACTACAATGTATGCCATGTTTGTAGCATTGCTAGTAAAAAGGGAACAAAGTAGTAGTAGTAGTAGTAGTAGTATCAGTAGTAGCAGTAGTAACAGCAGTAGCTGCAGTAGTACTAGCAGTAGTAGTAGTAGCATTAGTAATAGTAGTAGCAGTAGTAGTAGTAGTAGCAGTAGTAGCAGTAGTAGTACTAGTAGTAGCAGTAGTAGTAGCAGTAGTAGTAGTAGCAGTAGTAGTAATAGCAGCAGTAGCTGCAGTAGTACTAGCAGTAGTAGTAATAGCAGCAGTAGCTGCAGTA
>NC_140191.1:237132-332132 GCF_965226575.1 Pagrus pagrus | reverse complement strand
ACATTCAAAACATCAAAACATCAAAGACAACCATGGCAGGTGAAGAGCAGCCATGGCATCAAGGGACAACCATAGCCATCCAGAGTACAGAAACACTAAGGGACATCAGACTATAGACAAGACATCAACACACAATAGACATGACATGACGAGACATCAACACATTTGGGTTGCAGAGTGCATATAGTGGCCAATATTGCACCTGCTGTTAGAATAAATAAATACGCTCAGATGTTCGCTCAGTTGTGTTTCCTGCACAGACCCGCTGTGCAGGGAAATTAAAACCTTCTTATAAGATGTTGGTTTAAAAAGTTGATAGATTGCGGGATAAAAGACCGTTTTGTTCTATTTTGGAGAGGGCTGGGTATCGAAACCTGCCCCGAGGGTAGCAGTTCAAAGGTGGTGAAAAGTGGATGTCTCGTGTTGTCTAAGATTTTGTCTGCTGTACTCAATGCCCTCTCTCTGTTAACTAAGTCTGCTCTTCTGTGCTTCTGCTGCGCCGCCAAACCAGCAGATTATGCAGAAGGTCAAGCTGCTCTCCACATAAGCGGTGTAGAACATCTTGGCCATTTTACAATCCACATCAAACGAAACCAGCTTTTTCAAAAAGTAAAGCCTTTGCTGTCCTTTCTTTTCAATATGTTCTGTATACTGCTCCCACTTTAATTTATTGTCTAAAACCACCCCCAAGTATTTGTACTCATAGACAGAATGTATAGCCTGCCCCTGAATAATTGTTGGATGAGATTTTTTGTCTCTCCTAAAGTCAATGGTCATCTCCTTAGTCTTTGAGGTGTTCAGCAGGAGATGAGATTTTTCACACCAGTCCAGGAACTCATGCAGGACTGGGCCATGGTCCTGCTCATCACCCTGGAGGAGACTGACAAGCGCTGTATTGTCAGCAGACTTAATTAAATGCCTACCAGGGTGAGCACTAGAGCAGCGGTTGGTGTATAAAATAAAAAGTAGGGGAGATAGCACACACCCTTGGGGGGAACCAATGTTAGTAATGAGTTGGTCAGAGAAAGAAGCACCCACCTCCACCTGTTGAACTCTCTGGCTTAGGAAGTCGAGGAGCCAGCGAATCAGGCCTCCATCCAGCTCAAACTCGTCATGCAGCCTCTGGGCCAGGAGTTTAGGGTGAATAGTATTAAACGCAGACGAGAAGTCAAAGAATATTAAATTGACATGTGATTTTGGTGCCTCCAGATGTGTGTAGACGAGATGTAGCAAAGTTAAAATAGCATCGTCAACCCCCCTGCTGGACTGATATGCAAATTGCAGCGGGTCTAATAGATGATGGGTCCTGAGTAAAATATGTTTCTTCAATATCCTTTCAAAGCTTTTCATTACCAATGAAGTCAATGCTATAGGGCGGTAGTGGTTGTGCTCAGTTGGTGAAGAAATCTTGGGGATGGGAATAATAGTGGATCTCTTCCATAGAAGTGGAACAGTGCACTGATCCAGAGAGGACTGAAACATCTCTGTGAAAACTGGGGCCAGTTGTTCAGCACAGTATTTTAACACTTTGCCACAGATGTCTGCCCAAAAATAGTATTTTATATTGGGGAGGCTGAGTCCACCCCTGTTCTTCTCAAGAGTGAGTGTTTAAGCCGCACTCTTGGTCTCTTATTTTGCCATAAATATGAACCTAGATATAAGCTTGTCCAGCATATTGAAAGCCGATGTCGGGATCCCGACTGGGAGAGATTGAAACAAGAACAAGAGTCTGGGAAGCAGATTCATCTTAACAGCCTCTACCCTGCCCAAAAGAGATAGCAGCAGAACATCCCATCTCGCCAGCTCATCCTTAAATGCCTCAAATATTTTTTTATAATTCCCTGTATATAGTTGTGTTACTTGGGGAGTGAGTGTGATCCCTAAAACCTGAAACCCTGTTTAGATCTACGAAAGGACACTATATCGTCAAGCTCGTTAGGCCATGCCCCAGACAACATCATCGCCTCTGATTTACTCTGATTAACTTTATAACCAGATACTAGACCGTATTCATTAAGATTTTGCAGAAGAGCTGGGATTGAGTGGACAGGGTTTTCAATAAATAATATGTCGTCAGCGTATAGAGCTATTTTATGTTGGTGTCCACCCTCATCTCTTATCCCTTGTATAAGGGGGTTGCTTTTAATCAATTCCGCAAGGGGCTCATTGCTGAGAGCGAACAGGGCTGGCGAAAGTGCGTCCCCCTGCCTCGTCCCCCGTCCTACATCAAAGAAATCAGGACATTGCCCATTAACTCTGACTCTAGACCGTGGGTTCATATAAAACACTCCAATCCAACTCAAAAAAGTTTCGTTAAAGCCCATATGAGTCAGCGTTTGCTCCAAAAATGTCCAGTCTATCCTGTCAAATGCTTTTTCGGCATCCAGGCTGAGAAGCATTGATGGAGTCATTCTAACAGAAGCAATGGATTGTATATTTAAGGCTCGTCGAACATTGTTAGTGCCCTGCCGTCCGGTAATGAACCCTGTTTGGTCCGAGTTCACTAATTTTCGGATGTATTTCTGTATGCTATTAGCCAAAATAGAAGTCAAGATTTTTAAATCTTGACAAAGCAAACTTATCGGACGATATCTCATACATTGAGTGGGGTCCTTTCCGTCTTTATGTATAACCGAAATAACTGCCCCTGACCAGGTTTTTGGAGGGTCCCTTTTGTCCAGAGCATAGTTTTATACACAACATAAAATTGGGGCCAGCTCATCAACAAAAACTTTATAATATTTAATTTTAGGTACGACACGGTTCGATTGAGCCTTCCGTCACAAATCTGAGCATTCCCGCTGCTTTATATGTGAATATCCAGTATATTTATATATTTATATGTGAGTCCAGTATATTCCCCCTTCTCGATATTTTGTGTTCTCTTTCTAACCTCATTATTTTAGTCTCCAGTGCAAGTCTCCTGGCTTCTCTTTGTTTTTTAATCCTCGATGTAATTTCAATGATATGTCCCCTCATAACAGCTTTGGCACCGTCCCATAAAATAGACGGAGTAACATCTCCTCGGTCATTTACAACCATATATTTTTTTAACCTGTCACGCAGTTCCTGTTGAGTTAGGGGGTCATTCAATATTGAGACATAAAGTCTCCAATATCTCAATGGTTTTTCCTGACCTAAATTTATTTTCATCTTAATAGGGCCATGATCCGACAGGGTTGTAAGTTCTATCTTGCACTCTGTCACTCTATGTGCATCAGCCTTTGAAACAAGAAACATAGGTCCCTTCTTAGCAGGTAGTCGGTCCATACTCTGATTTAGTACACAATTATAGTCTCCCCCAACCACTATGATTCCCTCCCCTTCGTCCGCCAATTTGGATGCTATTTTCTTAAAAAAAATTGGACAATCCTCATTTGGTGCATACAGGTTCAAGAATGTAAACCTATTGTCCCCAATCGTACCTATGACCATGATATATCTGCCATCCTTGTCTTCAAATACCTTTTCGTTGTTAAAAAAGACATTCCTTCCGAATAGAATAGCAACCCCTCGTTTTCTCCCTCCTTTATGAGATGCGCTGTATATTTGTTCCACCCAATCCCTCTTTAATTTCAGGTGTTCTGCCTCAGACAGGTGTGTCTCTTGTAACATTGCAATAGAGCAGTGTAGAGCTTTAAGTTGATTGAGTATTTTCTTTCTTTTAATCGGACTTCCCAGACCCTTTATGTTGTAGCTAACCACAGTCAACCCATCCATATAACACCACTTTTAATCCTCATAATGCCTTGCATTCAGTTTGTAAATCACAGATGCACTGTCACCGTTTGTAAAAGTCTTATCAGTTGTCAAGGAAGTACCACACAAAAAAACAGAAACTATGTACAATTTCAAACAAAGAACATCAGAAAACACACACATCAACCTGGCTTCCAAGTCGTCACCTGGCCTATCTCCAAGCGTGACCAGTCCCTGTGTGGAACTGGGCGGAGGGTGGCGGAAACCCTCCGGGATAATGTCACATTGTGCAGCAGTCCCGCTCCGTCAGGTAAACTGCTGCGGCCTTATGACGGCTGAGTGTAAATCACTCATATTGAGTCAATTGCGGCTGATGCCACTACCCAGAACGACAAGATAATATGCTATTGTTACATTCTAGCTCGGCAGAATATAGAGAAAAACAAGTATATATGTATATAAAAAATAGTAATATAAACTTAAAACAAGTCTTCAAAAATATACCCCAACAACACCACTGTAATGGGAGGGTAAGGAGAGCATTAAACTTAAGTCCATCAAGCAGAAGATTATTCACAGCTGTTCAAAGCTGTTTAAAATAATAGAAAAAGAAACCTTACTTCCCGCATCACATGCCCAGACATTTCACCTGCAGTCTTCCTCCGTAAACATGCCGACTTTCCGTCCACCTCGTCTGTCGTCCCGTCTCTCCCACCTGTGCCTGGCCAGCTCCCGCTCCACTTTATCCCGCTCATCAACTCGGACCTGGATCTTTAGGTCCGTCAGTACCAGCGCTGCGTCCATCACCGTTTGAAAAGTTTTTTCTTTGGAGTCCACCGTCATCCTCAGCCGAGCCGCGTACATGCACTTCGCTTTAATATTTTTGTCCTTCAGCTGTTAAACAACGTATCTGACCTGAGCGTGTTTCCTCTGCAGCTCAGGCGAGTAGTCATTATCGAAGTAGATCTGCCTTTCACCTGTGCGCTGTTTCCAGGCTCGTTGCATCTGTTCCTTCACCGCATAGTCCACGAACCTAATCACGATGGAGCGAGGGGGGTCATTGTCTTTCGGTTTCGGCAAAGGCACTCTGTGCGCCCGCTCAATCCTGTGCACTGAAGCCTCCAACTGATTCAAGTCTTGTGAATGATTCCTTGGTTTGGCCTTTAAATTCCTTTACATCCATCCTCATCTGCAAAATGTCCTCCCGCTCAAACTTTGCGTCCTACACGAACATGGCGACGCCAGAAGTCCCCACCCCCATTTTCAAAACGAGAAAAGAAAGCATTTAGGTTATTTGCAATATCCTGGCCACCCCCGCCCTTAAGAGCTATGTTGTTTTTCCCCTTCTCTTTATAAGGGGCATTGGTCATGGCCTTGATTGACTGCCATGCTTGTCTAGAGTTACCCAGGGCCTTGTTTTGCTCTACCTTCTGCTTGTATATATTCTTGTCTATCTTTCTAGTCTGGCTTTCCAGTTTCTTTATATTTAAAAGGCATTTTAACTTTTTAGATACTCAGGGTTTATTGTTGGGATATATTTTAACCGTCTTGGTAGGCAATACTGAGTCCACACAAAACATGATATAATCTGATATCGCCTCCACCTGTTCATGTAAGTCCAGACATTTAAAAACCTCCCATACGGTACAGTCAAGGCACCCTTGGAGTGCCATAATGCTGTCTTCATTCCAGATCTTAACAGTCCTTATCTGGGGCTTTTCCCTCTCCAGAAGCCGTTGGTATACAGGCCGGAGATGCACCACATTATGATCCGTTGCCCCCAGAGGAGGCAGGGAAGAAGCAGAGTATGCACCTTTAATGTTGCCATAACACAAGTCCAGAGTCTTATTTTGTCTAGTGTGGCAACTCACGTATTGGTAGTAAGTGCGCAGAGTTTTCCTCAGTGAGCAGTTATTGAAATCACCCAAGAAAAATTTGGGAGCATCAGGGGATAGAGATTCAAGTTTTTGTGAGAGGTGAAATGTTGGGAGTGCAAAGCCGCTCCCGCACAACAACTGACTCACTCCGGCACCAGTTGTCTCGAATGAGAAGGCTCACTCCTCCGCCACGCGACTTGCCAGTGATCCCTGGATCGTGGTCCATTCTGTGGGCAGTGAAGCCGTCCGGCTCCACCTCGCTGGACGGGGTGTTGCTGTCCAGCCACGTCTCTGTAATCGCCAACACACAAGCGCCCCGGTATTCATGTAGGTACCTTACGTTTGCCGTGAGTTCATATGTCTTCCTTCTCAGAGACTGAGCATTGATTAGCAGACAGGTGGGCAAGGGTAGTCGTGTTTTTTTTTTTTTAGCCTCTGTCGAATCCCCCCCTTTTTTCCACGTTTGCGTTGTGTATGGTGAGAGCGGGTCGTTTGATGGCGACTTGGCAGTGAGGTTAAATTCAGTGGCTTAGGATTGCACTGTATGAGAAAGTCTCTTGTGTACTGAATGCGCGTGGTGACGCTGCCCGCAGCGTTGCCGAGGTTTAGTCCATAGGAAAAAAATGCGCTCAAGGCCAGCAAAACAAGTACAATAATCCATGCCGATGGAGCCATGGTTGGCTAGTGTTAGTATCAAAGTACAACGATTGTAAAAACAAGAACAGTGAAGATGTACACTTAACACGAAACAAAACAAAGACGCATCGATCACGCTATGTCACACTCACTGCGGTCGCCACAGAGCAGCGCCCTAATCAATTATGTCTGTCTGTCTGTCTCTCAATCTGTCCCTGTCTGTCTCTCAGGTCCAGAGTTCTGGTGTTCCATCTCATACTTTGAGTTGGACGTCCAGGTCGGGGAGATGTTTAAGGTCCAGTCCAGCTGTCCTCTGGTGACGGTGGACGGTTATGTGGACCCTTCAGGAGGAGACCGTTTCTGTTTGGGACAGCTGAGTAATGTCCACCGCACAGCCGCCAGCCACCGCGCCAGGTGACCAGTCTTACCGGTAACAGTACTGGTGGTCCTGTCTCCGTCCCTTGTCTTCTGACTCATCCTTCGTTCTTCTTCTGCGTGTTCTATTCCTGCAGGCTTCACATTGGCCGGGGGGTTCAGCTGGAGTGTCGGGGGGAGGGGGACGTTTGGATGCGTTGCCTTAGCGACCACTCAGTGTTCGTCCAGAGTTTCTACCTGGACCGCGAGGCGGGTCGAGCACCTGGAGATGGAGTCCACAAGATCTACCCTGGAGCGCACATCAAGGTGAGTCAATACACAATCTGCTGTCTGTCTCTGACTGAAGACGCAGCAGACGTGTTGTCCCTGTAACAGATCCTGACAGAGGTCTGTGTGGAAACAAGCTGTTAGCAGCTCCTGTCTGCAGAGTACCCATGGATGTGTGTCTCACCTGTCTGTGTCTCACCTGTGTGTCTCACCTGTGTGTCTCACCTGTCTGTGTCACACCTGTGTGTCTCACCTGTCTGTGTCTCACCTATCTGTCTCACCTGTGTGTCTCACCTGTCTGTGTCTCACCTGTGTGTCTCCAGGTGTTTGACCTGAGGCAGTGTCACAGACAGATGCAGCAGCAGGCGGCAGCAGCTCAGGCAGCTGTGGTGACTCAGGCAGCAGCGGTCGTCGGTGCAATTCCAGGGCCGAACAGCGTGGGGGGAATCGCCCCCGCAGTCAGTGAGTAGCAGCTGTCTGTCTCTCCGAGTACCTGTCTGTCTCTCTGGATACCTGTCTGTCTGTCTGAATAAAGCTCATTAGTATGACTGAGTTCCAGTTGTCTGTGGGGTGTGTAGGTTGTGCAGCAGCCCCCCCCGGTGGCAACAGACCTACAGGACAGACTGCTGCTCACTGAAAACATCACCTGCTCTCGTTCAGCGGTCACTTTGTTTCAGACGAGTTTACCTGTGTGATGTCATCAGTCAGTTGAGTGAAGTGTGACTTCCTGTCTTCCTCCAGGTGTGTGTTCAGCAGCAGGTCTGGGCGTGGACGACCTGCGCAGGTTGTGTATCGTGCGTTTGAGCTTTGTTAAAGGTTGGGGGTGTGATTACCCCCGTCAGAGCATCAAGGACACCCCCTGCTGGCTGGAGGTTCACCTGCACAGAGCGCTACAGCTGCTCGACCAGGTGCTGCACACACTGCCGCCACGAGAACACACAGTCTGACACACTGCAGCAACTGTGTGTGTGTGTGTGTGTGTGTGTTTACTCTGTGGGCTGTAGGTGGGTGGAGTTTAGCTTACAGGACAGCCAATCACAGCAGAGGATTCATCTACAGAAGCTGTTACCTGAACCTCCCACCTGACTGTCAGGACTCATAAGCTCCGCCCACACAGGTGAAAACAAACAGCCCTCAGCTCATTGGTCCAAAGGCTTCAGACAATCAGCGCCCTCCTGTCAGTCAGAGGAGAGGCCACATTTAAGGGTCAGGTGATCAGAACAAAGACAAGTATTTCCTGTCCTGTAACTGTCTCCTCTTGCCTTGTCTGATGTCAGCGCTCCACGTTTTTAACGATCTTCATCATTAATTCATTCACATGAATATTTCTGTTTTATTCATTTTGGACACGTTCAGGCTGCAGCTGTGTGATCTCATGCAGCACAAGCAGACGCAGGTCACAGACGGCTGCAGCTTCAGGTCCGGTTCAGTTTGTAAATGTCTGTAAGTTCCTTCACATGTCATGCTGTGTTTATTTATATCAGGTTGTATTTTCTCTTCCCCTCTTCTTCGTGTTAACTTTAGTCTTTACTAAACATATGAGACAAACTTTACCAAAAAGACCTGTGTCCTGACCTGTATTATCTTTGGTTGTTGTGAAGTTCAAATATATTTTTGACTTTCTAAAGATGTCCTCGCTTTCTAAACTTGGGAAGAAAAGAAAAATGTGGTAAATTCCTCCCTTCCTGTAAAGCTGCACCCTCAGCCTGACAGGTAAAACCCAGGGCTGACAAAATGTCCATAAAGCTTCAGAGACGCTGATCAAACCTGTTGATCAGCTCCTCTCTTCTGATTGGTTGGTCAGTATTTTAGCTGTCACTGGAGGCGACATGTAGACTGTTACTTCCTGTCATCTGTAATATCGGCAGAAAAACGTCCAACCAACAGAACAAATGTAAACATTGAGACGTTTATGGCACACAGTCCGGCAGGTTTCTCCTTCACGCTGCCTCGTGTTAATTCTGTGTTTTGGTGAATAAACACATGAAGTCCTGTTGGTGTCTGTGGTTCTGTCGGTGTCTGTGGGCCCAGTTCAGTTCGCCTCCATGTTTATGTTCATCACATGATGGGAAACTTTACCCGCCAAAGAAGTGATGTCATGTGCCTGTTCTACTGGTGTCAGGCTGTTCCTTTAACCAGTCTGTTAATGATTTATTTTAAACAATTACCTGCCAAAGATTCATTTCCTCTTACTGATGACATCATATCCTGTTTACTCTGATTCAGATGATTTATTCTGTCACCAGTTTTTTCTCTCTCTGCTTTTTTATCACATTTTATATTTTTAAAGACTTTTATACTGAAAGGGTCTGTAACTGCGACATCTGCTGTTTATTCCAAATAAAATCTTTCTGACTAAAAATCCTCGTCCGTCTCTTTATTTTCCTCTGTGTGTGTGTCAGTGTGTGTGTGTGTCTGTGTGTGTGTCAGTGTGTGTGTGTGTGTGTGTGTGGAGGACAGCTGGTTGTTCAGACTCATTCTGAGGTCGTCAGATTCTGACGAAGCACCAACACACAGCTGATATCAGGTCAGCTAACGTTAGCTGCTTTTAGCATCTTAGACGTTCGTTATTGTTCAGGTTGATTTAAAGCCGCAGTTTGTAAGAATTGACCACTTCAGTCGAAACCTCTCCGACACAGAACATAAGTGTCTTTCAGATATTATTCCTACATATTGCACCTTTAAGGGAATTTGTTATAACGCTTTTGTTTTTCTCTCTTACACGTTTTGGATTTTATGAATCCTTATAAGCAGATATGTGCATATGAATGCAGAAGTCGGCAGGCAGAGATGAGGTGTTGGTCTGGTTCTGGTCTCTATAGTCTGAGCAGTACTGACCAGTCATATATGAGCAGGCTTTGGTTGCATGCAGGTGAACAGTCCCTATGGAGAGCAAAAGAGTCGGAGCAAGTCAGCTGAACCCAACAGCTGTCAGCTGACTATTTACATATTAATCAGCTGTTTTATAATTATTTATTCATCTGCATTCATAAACAGACAAATCATCATCAGACAATAACTGATAGATTGTGATTTATTGACTTCATTCCTTGTTTTACTGTGAAGTTTGTTAGAACTGTTTTTGAAAGGTGTCCTATAAATAAAGTCATTATTATTATATTCATTATTGATTTGTATGAAAAACCTGAGTGCAGTAATAATGTGAGATTATTTCAGAGTACAAGATAATATGCAGACATTTAAAGTGTCACTGTGTCGTGTTAACGAGAAATATTTACAATATTAATGAGGTAATAATACAAACTGTCTCCATCAGTGAATAAACAGGCTGTTCTCAGAGGAGAACAAGGTCCCAGAACACTGTCTGAAGCTAGAGAGGTGGCAGGGTCCGCCACATATAACCATTGTGTTGTCCTTTAACGTCAGTTTGTTGTGTATATGTATTTAAGTTGTTGCCTGTGTCTTGTTTTCTTTACACTTTATATTTTTATTTATCTTGTGTTTCACTCCGCGGCTCTCTGTGTGTGTGTGTGTGTGTGCGTGTGTGTGTGTGTGTGTGTGTGTGTGCGTGCGTCCTCTACCTACAGCAGAACTGACAAGAAGGTTGACTCTGACTCTTTGTTTTACTTTCTTCAGTCATGAAAACAAAGTTTGTTTGTTTGTTTGTTTGTTTAGTTTGAGCCAATGAAAACCTTCCCCTCCTCATTAACATCTCTCTGCGCTCCTTTAATACTTGTTGCTGTCTTTGTTGTTTCGGTGGGAAACGAACAATCAGTGAAATATGGCGCCATCGAGGACAAAGAGTGGGCGGGTGTAAAGTTTAAATGTTTCGTGTCAGCCCTGTCATTGGTCACTGTGAAGTCAAGCCTTTGAGATTTACACCAATCATAGAGAAGAGTCCTGCATAATAAGACATTGGGGGCGGAGCTGAGTGAGTGTATCACCTTCAGACCAATAGGAGAGCAGGATCTATAAATACATGAATATTCATATAGGATGGGCGTGGTCTCCCAGTGGAGGTCGGGCACGAGCGAACATGGAGGTGTAGTGGTCGCCTGGTCGCAGCCGGAGGAGGAAGCCCGCGAGAGCGCTTCACTGAGCCGAACTGAGCTTCACTGAGCCGAACTGAACCCGCTTTTTCTTTTCAGTTTCTTTGTTCACTTTGTTTTGAGCCTCAGCTCGGCTCCGACATGGACATGAAGAAGAGGATCAGTCTGGAGCTGAGGAGCAGAGACCCGGCCGAGGTGTGTACCGACCCAGGCGGACTTTAATGGATTAATGTCCTGGAGATTCGGGTGAACGATAAAATGACGATGATGAAAACATTCAGCGCGAGCGGACGTCGAGTTTCCTCCGCTAGGTCCGTTTCCTCCGCTCGGTCCGTGTCTCTTCCGACATTTTGACCCAGAAAACTAGTTCAGCGCAGTTCCAACATGGAGGCTCCCGGCCGCTGCTGGAGGAGCCCGCCGCGTGCAGCCTCTTTCTCGAGCCCTGAGTTCCTCTCCGCTCGCGGGGACTCCCCGGAGCATCGCGCAGCTAGCATTCATGCTAACAGGCTAACCTGGCGAGCGCCCAGCCCTCGGACTGGACCGGCGGTCTAGTTGTCTCAGGGACGGCGCTGCTGCTCGGCAGGACAGAGGGACAGACGCACAGCCCCGCGTGTTGGTCAGGTTTCGGTTCCGTCGGTTAAAGTCCGCCGGGTCACGGAGCGGCCGAGCTTCCATTTTAACCTTCAGTTAAATAGTTGGTTAACCACGATGCTTGTAATCTGATGGCGCGTCACACCAGACTCCATTCTTAAATCCACACATTCTCAGTGCACTTGGTTGTAAACGGACGTGCTTTCTGCCCCAGCGCGGTTCAACGTGTTAAACACTTGTCCGGGTCCTGCTGGTCACTTCGGCCCACATTAACTCCAGCAGCAGTCCGTTATGATGAGCAGACTAAAGTTTAATGCGTGACTCGCCCCGCTCTTCCCGCACACTCTGCTGTGTGCAGCTGGTGGATTTTACGGCGGCAACGTCTCAACAGTCCGACGCGTTACTGACTCAGAGTAACGATGCGTTTCACCCGAAACATAAGAAATGTAACGGTAACTATTAACAGCAACTATTAACGGTAACTATGAGACATCCTGACATGAGATTCACGTTTTGGTTGATTCTTCTGATCCGAACCTTGCGCGATGTTTCCCTCCATTATTGAAACCGAACCTCCTTAAAACCACGTCACGATGTTGTTCTCATCATCAGTCGGTACAAAAACTACATAATATAGTTCTGTGAGTTATTCTGTGTGTGTGTGTGTGTGTGTGTGTGTGTGAGATGAGTCTCTCCACAGAGGGAGTGTACTTCCGGTCCGGTCCGTGTTCTGTGTGTGTGAAGTTTTAATGAACAGAACCAGTTTTAAACTCTCAGCTCTGGTTTTATTGGGCTGGTTTGAACTGGACCTGGTCTTTGTCTGACACTGAGTTTGGAGTCCACCTGTTGTTCTTGCCTGTGTTTGACAGGTCTGATGTGGGTTCTGTGTGGACCTCCTGTCACGGGTCAACACATCAGATCTTCATGTTTCTGAGACAGAAGCAGGATGTTTGAGGCAGCTGTTGTGTTGATGTCCAGTTCAGACAGAAACATACTGACGATGTGTGTGACAGCTGACTGAGTGTTGGTGCTGGATGATGTCACAGTCACATGGTGTCTTGTGGTCAGGTGGTGGAGCTGGTGGTGGATAACTGTCGCTCCAGTGACGGGGAGGTTGAAGGTCTGACGGATGAGTACACGGAGCTGGAGATCCTCAGCATGGTGAGCGTCGGCCTCACGTCGCTCTCCAAACTGCCCCCACTGCCCAAACTACGCAAGGTCAGTCCTGCATTTCCTGTTCCCACAATGCATTGCTGTTTTTATGTACTGCCTGATGTGGTTGTTGATGCACCAACATGTGTCCCTGTGTGTCAGCTGGAGGTGAGCGATAACACCATTTCAGGAGGTTTGGACACAGTGGCAGAGAAATGTCCCAACCTGACGTACCTGAACCTGAGCGGGAACAAGATCAAAGAGCTGAACGCCGTCGAGGTTCTGGTGAGTTCACATCTCCACTGCAGCTCCGAGTCCACAGGTACCACTGGACAGGTGAGAGGAGCAGCCAGCTGTGAACACTCCTGCAGCGTTACTGAAGAAGAGCAGCTAACAGCGCTGCTAATTCAGTCATAAACACTTCATTTCCTACACCCTTCACAATAAAAGCCCCTCGTTATGACCCACTGGGACACAAGAGAGAAACGTACAGACGCAACACGTCCTGTATCATTTCAAATTAAAAGCTCACCAACATTTCAATGGACAGAAGCCCTTCATGTTGTACCAAGGCTTTTATTGTGAAACACTTTCAGGAGGTGCTGTGGAGGTTTCCCCCCACACTGCTGCCATCTTCTCTCCGGGTTTATTGTTTTTATGGTTTTGATGTCACACCGTAGAAGAAGAAAAGTTCAGCTGGCCGTGTGAGAAATAAACAGATTTGGCAGTGGTTCTGATGGACTCTGGTGGTTCTGATGGACTGTAGCTGCTGCTTATCGTGTTCCAGTCAGGAGCAGCTGAGACACATCTCAATAGCTCGGTCCGTAGGGACTTGGCTTGGGGACTTGAAGGTGGCCGGTTCAAGTCCCACTCTGACCAAAAAAATAAGTATGAAGTGGACTAGTAGGAGTATGCTAGTTCACATCCTGGGCATTGCAGAGGTGCCCTTGAGCAAGGCACTCACCCCCTTACACTACTCATTGGGCGCCGTGCATGTGGCAGCCCCTTCACTCATCTCCTCTATACACTGTGTGTGTGTGTGTGAGTAATGTGAGTGGAAAAAAAGGGATTACAATTAAAATCTGACACCTCTATAATCTATAATTACAATCCGGTTTAGAACCAGTTGTTGACCTCGGTGTGGTGACGACATGTTCTCTGACTCTGTCTGCCCGTCTGTTCTGCAGCAGAACCTGAAGAACCTGAAGAGTCTGGACCTGTACAGCTGTGAAGTGTCCACGCTGGAGGACTACAGAGAGAGCGTCTTCGAGCTGCTGCCTCAGCTCACGTACCTGGACGGGTATGACCAGGAGGACAACGAGGTGCCCGACTCAGAGGCCGACAACGGTGAGACTCGGGCCAGCCGCTCGATACTGACGCGACTTCTACTAAGAGTCTTTAAACCGAAGTGTACCGACAGTGTCGGATCAACGGGCTTCATTAATCGTCTCCACATAATGAAGTTCTGATGTTAATAATCAGGCAGACAGATGATCTGACCGCCGTCTGTAATATCAGGAAACAGGAAGTTGTTTTCAGTACAGACAACAGTTTGACGAGCTGCGGCTCGTCCGCAGACGATCAGCTGTTATCGTGTCGCTCCGTTAATGAATTCACCTCAAAGATATGATAAATATTTAAAACATGGTGAGATGTGTGAGCGCTTCAATGACTTTTTGTTCCAGACGATGACGATGTAGCTGGCCCTCCTGGAGACGACGACGACGACGATGAGGATGATGATGAAGAAGGTTCTGAGGGGGATGAGGACGAGGTTGGCCTGTCATACCTGATGAAGGAGGGAATCCAGGTGAGTCTGCAGGTAGAGATGAGGTCTCACTCTCAGAGATCAGCTGTGGACAGTTTGTCTCACTGATGGGTTTGTCTCTCAGGACGAAGAGGATGACGGAGACTATGTCGAAGAAGAGGAGGATGATGAGGAGGAGGAGGAGGAGGAAGATGGAGGTTTGTTCAGTTGGTTTTCAACATTGGAAATAACAGAATCAGCTGATTCAGTAGAAAGGAGCTGAGGAGCTTTATTTTGAAGTGTTTGACTGATGTGAGTTTTAAATGTTTACATGATGTCATTGTTTACTGAAATCTATAACTTGGTAAAGAAGTTATTAAGATTCTCAGTTGAACAGCTGCAGTTTGATGAGAAGTGAGCAGACTCAGTGCAGTATATGGTTTATATTATAAATATATACATTATATTATATTATACATTATGAAGTCTATATAATAATGAATACAACTTTAAATGTTTCCTTTTCTTCCCAAACTTTATTGTGAAAGTCTCAGATTGTCTTGATTCTCTTTTGTTTATTTAATTTGAAAAACCTTCCTGTCTCCCAGATGTGGATGCTGCAGCTGTTCAGGGGGAGAAGAGGAAGAGGGATGCAGAGGACGAAGGTGACGATGATGATGATGAATAATCACCTTCTCACACTGTAACACCCCCACCCCCACCTCTCCTCCTCCGGTGACCTCTGACCCTGCCGGCCGGCCGGACAGACGCCACCTCAGAGCCGCTGACAGCAGGTCCAGGATCAGTTCACCACAACACGGCGTCATGTGACTGATGATGTCATCGTTTACCTGAAACACAACAGATCAATACTCACTGATCAACAGGAAGTGTTCTGACTGGACCACTGGGGGGCGACAGACACGTAAACAGTCTGAAAACTTTATTTACAAACAAGTAACTCCGAGTATGTTTACTGCAGTACTGTGTACGTTTACTGCAGTACTGTGTACGTTTACTGCAGTACTGTACGTTTACTGCAGTACTGTATGTTTACTGCAGTACTGTGTACGTTTACTGCAGTACTGTACGTTTACTGCAGTACTGTATCTTTACGGCAGTACTGTGTACACTTACTGCAGTACTGTACACTTACTGCAGTACTGTATCTTTACTGCAGTACTGTGTAGACTTACTGCAGTATGGCCTGAGATCTTTAATGAGCTTCAGTCTGATCAGACTGTAGTTCTCTCTGAAGACTACATTACCCATGAGCCTCCCCTCCATTCAGCATGGTGACCTCACAGAACCGTTGATTTAATTTCCTGCCCGGTAACAGAGTGTGTAGCTCTGATTGGATGATTTGCTTATTTTAAAATGATTTTACTGCATTAACCCTGATGTCAGGTGTAGCCCCGCCCCCCTCACCTGTCATGTGTCTGCGGCTCCGTCGCAGTCGGTCCGGCTCCTCCTGCTGGTCCTGGTCCGTGTGGATCTGGTCTCTGTAAATAGAAGTGAAGTGGTCTCTGTAGGTCCTCGTCCTGTCGTCCTTCTGGAGTCGGAGCGATTTTCTTCCTCTGAGTTAATTTTATTTTTTTATTCCTGTTTTGTGATCGTGTGAATGTTTTTAATAAAAACTACACAATGAAACACGTCCTCTGAGTCCACACACACACACACACACACTCTAACAGGCCTGACTTGGTTGTTAACTTGTTTACTTTGTTTATCACTGAGGTGATCAAAGATAAAATGATACTTATCAGATACACAATTATATAAAAATCAACTAAAACCAAAGTTAAATTAAGACGATCGGATCAGAGCGTCCTGTGCTTCGTCGTTAATGAGACTTCATGTGACACGTTTATTTTATTAGATTAAAACAAACTGATTCTGATGAAGTGACAAATGAATCAGTTTGATTTTTAAAAACATTTGTTGTCTGACTGCTGAAGAACTGGACCCACACAGCTGTTTGTGTGTGTCCTGTTGCGACCACACGGTGGCGCTGCACATCAACACAAACTGCTCAATCAAAAAAATAATTGATCGGATCATATTGATCTTATTGATCATTAAATCAGGTTATTTCATCAGATTAATGTCTCCAGAGTTTCTCCTCTGATGTCACAGCTGTTTCCTGGTCCAGGTAGTGATGTCATCAGCAGTCACCAGCCAATAGAAACACAGATACCTTCTTCCTGGATTTAGTATTTGTTCCGACCAATCAGCAGAGTGAAGCTCTCACCTGGTTTGTAGACAGGCTGTGTCTCAATTCAGGGGCTGCAGCCTTCAAGGACGCGGCCTTTGTGGCCCACGAAGGCCACGTCCTTCTGAGAGACCTTGAAGGCCTCGTCCACCGTTGGTAAATGGGACGGACTAGCCGTCAGAACATTTCCTGGTTGGCCACCAGATGTTCCTGCCCTTCCCCTTACGTCACGATTATGAATGAAGAGATGCATCAAAGTCTATTTTGGTTCAAATCTATCAATCTATTTAGACAAAATCTAAATTGAATCATCAACATTACAAAATAAACATTAACCCACTGGTGAATAACAACTATATTTACCACAGCATCACCAGCGTCACGTGTTGTAACTGAAAGTTAACATCTGGAGGTTTTATAGTCCCCTGAAGTTTAACATATCTGGCGTTGGATGTTCAAACGACTAAAAACCGAGTATAAACCCATTACTTAAATTTGAATGTCATGTCTGCGCCACTTGATGTCGCCATTTTCTCTTGCTTCCTCTTCTGTTTTGGGACTGAGCAGCGGTGCGCAAAGGATCTTGGGATATGGGAGGCCGCGGAGGATAGTAGCGATGTGTCCTCCGAACAGAGGGAAGGCCAGGCTGCGTTTGAAGGAGCCTTCCAATACGGACAGCCTTCGTGCAGCGTTGTGACGTAATTGGCCTTCAAATGCGTCCTTCGAGGGCTGCAGCCCCTGAATTGAGACACAGCCGAAGTTTGAGTCAGAAATCAGCTGACAGGTGAGACGACACCTGACACACCTGAACACGGCCAGAATATGAGATGATGATGATGTTAATAACAACAATAATAACAATGATAACAATAACATCTGTTGTCGATAAGAAAACTAAATTCAGCTGACTGCTCCTTTAACTGACATGTCTACAGACACACAGGTGAGTCTGCAGGTGTTCATCTGATTCAGGACAGCTGTCTCCTAGCAACACTCACTCTCAAACATACACACTCACACACACACACTCACACACACACACACACACACACACACACACACAGTAATTAAAGGCAGCATGAGCTCGTTAACAGTTTCACCTGATCCAGGTTCAGTCTGCAGGTTTTATTTCTAGCACATGAGCTGATCAAGACTGGACTACATCTCCCATCATCCCCTCTGGGTTTAAGGCTACAGCAGTGACGGTGGCTGTGTCCAAATTCAGGGGCTGCCGCCCACGGAGTGCATTTGAAGGCCAATTACGTCACAACGCTGCACGAAGGCCGTCCCAATTCAGAGGCTCCTTCAAACGCAGCCCACAAACGCAGCCTGCACTTCCCTCTTTTCGGAGGACGCACCGCTACTATCCTCCGCGGCCTCACATATCCCAAGATCTTTTGCGCACCGCTGCTCAGTCCCGAAACAGAAGAGGAAGCAAGAGAAAATGGCGACATCAAGTGGCGCAGACATGACATTCAAATTTCAGTAATGGGTTTATACTCGGTTTTTAGTCGTTTGAACATCCAACGCCAGATATGTTAAACTTCAGGGGACTATAAAACCTCCAGATGTTAACTTTCAGTTACAACACGTGACGCTGGTGATGCTGTGGTAAATATAGTTGTTATTCACCAGTGGGTTAATGTTTATTTTGTAATGTTGATGATTCAATTTAGATTTGACACATTTTGTCGTTAATTTTTGTACACACACAAATAAATGTACATGTTTGATAGATTTGAACCAAAACAGACTTTAATGCATCTCTTCATTCACAATCGTGACGTAAGGGTAAGGGGCGGGACATCTGGTGACCAACCAGGAAATGCTCCGAAGGCTGGACCGTCCCATTTAACAACGGTGGACGAGGCCTTCACGGTCTCTCAGAAGGACGCGGCCCTCGTGGGCTGCGTCCTTGAAGGGTGCAGACCCTGAATTGAGACACAGCCACTGTGAACGGAGACAACAGGAAGACGAGTTAACGAACAATTAAAGGAATAATCCACCAATCAGACAGCAGCTCAGTCTGAAGAACTGATCTCAGATCTGAACTTTAAATTAGTGAAATCAATGATTCTCCTTCTTCTGCTCTGATGTTCACATCGATCTCATCGATCGAAGCTATAGCTCGTTAGCTTAGCTTAGCAGGAGGACAGGAAACAGTCCGGAGGTGACAAACCTCCTTGTTGTCCTGTTTGTGCTCAAACTGTCAGTTTGAGGCTTTATAACATGTGAGCGAGCTTTAAAGTTGCTGCCAGTCTTTATGCTAAGCTACGCTAACAGCACCCAGAGAAGATTTCATTAAATACTGATTCAAAATGATTGACTGGTGTTAAAGCTGCTCGGTGAAGGTTTACATTCACTTTGTTACATTTTATTTCCTTCAAACAAAAACAAGACAGATTTTAATATTTCACGTGACCAGGAGGAGGAGGAGGAGGAGGAGGAGAAGGAGAAGGAGGAGGAGGAGGAGGAGGAGGAGGAGGAGAAGGAGGAGGAGGAGGAGGAGGAGGAGAAGGAGAAGGAGGAGGAGGAGAAGGAGAAGGAGGAGGAGGAGGAGGAGAAGGAGGAGGAGGAGGGGCGAGGAGAGTCTGATCTGAAGCAGCTTGTCTGTCGTACCTTGATCTCGTCCCTCTCGAGTTCTTCAGGTGTGACTGATGTAAACAGACACGAGGTCATGCTAGCTGCTCTGTGAGGCTGTACTCTGACATAACAGTGCTAAATGCTAACTGGCTCACAGTAACAATGCTAACCCTTTAGCAGGAATGTTTACCAACATCTTAGATTAGTGTGGTAGCCTGCTAACTTTAGCATCAGTAAACAGGCGTGGCGCCACATGAAGAGACAGGATCTCCTCAGTGTTGAGCTGCACTTGTACCGTCAACAGTCTCACCTCCACGTCCAGAACTCTGAAACCAACACCAACAACCATAGAACAAAACAGAAGGATCAGAACTGAAGGATGGGATCAGATCAAGTTTCTACATCTCCTGGTCCTCTCCTGGTCTCCTGGTCCTCTCCTCGTAGTCTTGGCACATTTTCATTCACTCTTCTTCTGCAGTTTTCTGTGTTTTTTACATTTGTGACTGAGAGGAGATGTTCCGGTTCTGTGTTAGAGGAGTTCACAGTGAGTCCGTGTTCGTGACCTGAGCTGAACATCAAACCTGAATGTTTCACAATAATTTAAAGTCCATCAGTTCTCAGCAGCGTCACCTGAAGTCCGACAAACAGAAGCTGATGCTGCGTTCAGCTTCCTGGTTTTACCTGGATAGGTCTGAACCGGTTTGAGCTGGTCTGGACCGGACTGAGTCTGTACCGTGGGCTCACACCGGGTTCATTTTGGTGCTGTTGGTGGGGGTGAGGTGGGAGGAGGAGTCCAGCTGTCGGTACAGTGCCCTCAGCTCCTTCACCTCCTCCAGCACCTCGCGGGCCTGACTCCAAGCCGCCGCTGCCTCCTTCAGGAGTCTCTCAGCTTCAGCTCGTGCTCCTTCAGTCGCCTCCTTCCCCCTCATCTTCCCCCGGTCCCCGGCATCCCCCTCAGCCTCCCCCCGCACCTCCGTCAGCAGTTGCTCCGTCTTCTCCAGCTTCTGGCCGATGAGCTGCTGCAGGCAACCGACGGGTGCTGAGGTGCTGGGCGGCGAGGAGGCTGGTGAACGGGTCATCGCCGCCGTCTTGTTCTTAGCAGCTTTGGTGCCTGAGTTCGTCAGGATCTCGTCCATGGAGGCGCAGCGGTTCTTCTCCGCTGTCGTCAGCCGTTTGACGGGCTGGGGGGTGTGGGCGGCGCCCGTCTGCTCCCACACCACCGTCTCACGTGGAAGACTCTTGGATTTCCCAGAAGCCTCTGCGGTCCTGGCAGAGAGAGCACTGTCAGTTTTGGACCTGGGACAGTCTGAGCTCAGATGGGACTGGTCCAGTTTGACCCTGAAGACGTCGCAGCCGTCGGCTCCCTGAGGCGGCGGAGTGTCCTCCTCCTGGATCAGATCCAGAGTCAGCATCCCGTCTGAGGAGGTGGAGGCCTGAAAACAGAGAGGAGGACGTCAGTCCACTGAGACAAACACAGACGTCTCAGCAGGAAAATTCTGATAATGATCTCTACTCAAGGTCCACTTCCTGACGCGTTCTGGAGGTCTGTACCGTCTCACACGGTCTCTGTCAGCAGAGTTAGAATGCTTTAATGGACCAGGAGGACTTTAAAGGACAACAAGCAAATCTGCAGTGCTGATGAGGACCATGTGATCCAATCAGAAGGACACACGAGAACCAGGACCTCGAGTCCAGACCGCTTGAAGTCTGAATTCTGAGTTTTAACTTGTTTCAAGACAACGACGGTCATCCTGACTGGAGTCTTAACAATGATCCATTATGTTGTTATACTTTTAAAATAAAGGACATTTTATTGTGAAAGGGCTTCTGATGGAGGAGAGCAAAGGGCTGATGAAGATGATGATGAAGGATCAGACTCACCACGGCCAGCAGGTGACCTCTGGTCGGCAGCCGTCTGTTGTGAGGAATCTTCACTCGATCTCGAGTCAGATGAGACAGCTGAGAGTCTTCGACCGTCACCTGGAGACAAGGACAGGTGAGACAAGGACAGGTGAGACCAGAGCTGTGTTCGAAATCGCCCCCTATCACGGATGTAGTGCACTATATAGTGTGTTCGCCATTTTGTAGTGTTGCTTGAATTCTCCGTGGCTGATTTCATCCACTATGTAGTGGACAACAAAATACCCACAATGCACCGCAAAATTGAGTGAACAAGCGATGTACACTACATTGTGCTGCTGTATCCCACAATGCAATGCTGTCGTTGTTTGTCAGAGGAGAAGAAGAACACAACTTTTTTTCATAAGAAAGTAGCCGATAGCTTACGAGCTAAATAGCTACTGACCACTAACGTTAATTCGCACGCGGTATGTTACAGCTTGTGCACAACCCCGAGCATTTACAGCTCATGACGAGGACACAAAACAGGAGCTGACAAAACCAAACTCACCACCAGTGATATTTCAACAGTTTATTGTCAAAGAAACACAACCGCCATGAAGAATCACATCTTTATACCGTCAGGCTTGTTTACATGATGCTCGGCGCGCCCACTCACGTCACATGAGTATCTGGCGCGTCTGCTGACGTAACCACGTTCAGAAAATTACCCGTAGTGTCCGAATTCTCCTCCCGTCGTACCCTACATCGTGTTCATGATGTAGTGCACTATATCATATACAGGATGTAGGGGATAGGGAGTGAGTGAATGAGTGGATGATTTCGAACACAGCTAAGGACAGGTGAGACAATCCAGGAGGACACTGCTAACAGGAAGTGCTTACAGCCCATTCAGCACACTGTGAATGGTGCTGACCCGATCACTTTGTGTTCTGTCTCCTTCTCTTTATTTATAAAGATTAGACGATGAGGAAGCAAAAAACAACACACAGCTGTAGCCCTGCCCACAGCGCCCCCTACAGCGCCGGAGAGCAGCAGCAGGATGAACCGACGGACTCTGAATTGAACTCAGATGCAGTTCCTCCACAGACCACCAGGTGCTGCTGTGAGATCATTTATGAAACAGCTGACTCAGTTTAAACATCTGGGGCCGTATTCCTGAAGACTCTCAGTGCAGAGTTGCTCCTAGTGGCCAAAATCTAAGAAAATTCTTAGAATCATGATGTTTTCTTATAATTTCCCCTAAGAGTGAAGAGTAGATCCTAGTAAAGATAAAAGCTATTCCTAAAGATAGCTTTGGTTGATCTCATTAGAGATGCACTTACATCTCCAGCCCAGCGCCACAATGCAACACCACCCGAAATGAAAGCCAGCCAACACGGCTTCTTATAGGCCGGTCAGCAATCACAGACATGATGAAAGCTGAGCCATTTTACCCTCGTTAATACCAAATTGAGTTGAAATGTTGAAAGTGCGAAAATTACCAGCATGGCAATTAATATAAGCAAATAAATATAACTATCACTGTGTGAATACTGTGCTGTGGGCCTAAGTCTTCACACATGTTGTAGGATAATTTTAAAGTCTAGCTTACTGTTCATTTAACAGATATTTTCTTTTATGTGAAATATTATTAACAATTACACAGTCTTCATCAGATCAGATTCTATGATGAAGTTTATCGATTTGAGGGTCCATCCTTTGCCCATTATCACCAAAAGTATATTTTTTATCCAGCTTTTAGGATCAACCAATCACAGCTTTTGAAATGATGACTCATACCTAGCGACGGGGTCGACCACACCTCCTCACTAAGAGAGAGTTTCTGTCCATTCCTGGCTCAGAGTTCTGAGAATGTTCCTGAATCACCCCTGAGCTCAGACTCCTTGCTAGGAATTTTTAGGTTAAGTTAGGAGCTCTGAGAGGATTCTCACAATCGTTGGGAATACGGGCCCAGGACTTTAAAGGTGCAATATGTGAAACTTTGACAACATTTAAAAAGATCCTCTCCACGTGTGTTCAGGCTGCATACAGATCTCAAAACATTACATTATTATAATATGACTCCTCTCATTACACAACAACAATAGATGAATGTGTAAATATTTAAATATGTAAACTGTTGGACACAAGATGTTTGCTACTTTTCAGTTGATGTGTTTCCTGAATGCTGGACCAGGATTGGCTCCAAACTATTTGTGATGTCACAGATCATGGTCATAGGCCCCGCCTCTTATAATCAGAGGATATTGACGGTTTGAGCAGCAGGAGCGAAAAGACAAACACAGAGTGAAGAAACGACAGAGCTGAAGTCAAAGACGTCTAAGCACTGAAGTTAGCATGCTAACCAGCTAGCCTCTGCCTGTCCAGTCTCTTTAAACCACTTTGTACCTGAGGAGGCTCCTCCAACACTCCTCAGTGCTCTGAGCTCCCAGTCAGAGTCAGCTAACAGGACCGCTAACTGCACAGCTAACTGAACTAACAGCTGCTCTAGTTATTTGTTTTTATGAGGTTTTAAACAAGTTAACTTTTAATATAGTTTCTTTGTATTTTTTGACTGATTTCTTCTTTAATTGTTCTTTTGTTGTTAGTAACGTGTTTTATCAAGTTACTAACTTGTTTTCAGATAGTTTCATTGTTGTTAGCATATTTTAGCATGCTAGATATTTGTTGATATACTGTACATTTACATTTACATTTAAATTTACATTTAGGACATTCAGCAGATGCTTTTGTCCAAAGCGACTTAAGTACATTGCCAGCTGATGTAGTAGAGTGAAGTGCTCGCGCTGGGGCGTGTGGTCTGATCAGTGTTTGGAGGTAGACGGGTGCAGTTCGGTTGACGGCCTTGAAGACCAGCACCATGGTCTTGAATCTGATGCGGGCCACAACAGGAAGCCAGTGGAGGTCACGGATGAGGAGGGTCACATGGGAGAGTTTGGGTAGATTGAAAACGAGGCGCGCTGCAGCGTTCTGGATCCGTTGCAACGGTTTAGTCGCAGAGGCTGAGAGTCCAGCCAAGAGCGAGTTGCAGTAGTCCAGGTAGGAGATGACCAGCGATTGGACCAGGAGTTGCGTTGCGTCCTTTGTGAGGAAGGACCGGATCCTGCGGATGTTGTAGAGGGCAAATCTGCAGGATCGGGCCACCGCAGTGATGTTGGGGGTGCAGGATGGTCCATCGTCGAGGATCACGCCCAGGTTCCTCGCAGTCGATGAAGGCGATACCGTGACGTCCTCGACAGTGACAGGTCCATGTGAGGGCAGTCTTTCCCCGGGATGAAGAGGAGTTCAGTTTTACTGAGGTTGAGCTTGAGATGATGGGCAGCTGTCCAAGCGGAAATGTCTGCCAGACATTCAGAGATGTGCGTGGCAGCGTGGGTGTTGGAGGATGGGGGAAGGCAGAGGAACAGCTGGGTGTCATCAGCATAACAGTGGTAAGAGAATCCAGGTGATGTGGTTGCAGAGCTAGTGATCTAGTGTATAGTGAGAACAGAAGTGGTCCGAGTACTGAGCCTTGAGGGACACCAGTTTCCAGGGAGCAGGGTTTGGACAAGGAGCCATTCCACGTGACCTGAAAGGTGCGTTCTGTCAGGTATGATGTGAACCAGGTAAGAGCTTGTTATCTTGTTTGTAACATGTTAATATTGTTTGTTTTTATTAATTTTGTTTTGACTGTGATGATGTGATGATGTCATAATGTAACACAAACTCATCAGCAGCCGGAATAAATATTTAATCAGTGAAGTATCATCAGGAACACACCTGGAACATTAACGGTCTTTTCAAGACTTTCCAGGACTTTAAACAACACGGACGTGGCTTCGGTTCATGAGAGGCTTTCTGCCTCTCAGCCTGGAACATCATGTATGTGAGAGAGACGGTATCGATCAGAGTATTGATCAGAGTATTGATCAGAGTATTGACGGCTGGAAAAGATGAAGGTTGTTGTTGAGTGTGAGCAGACTGACACACTTCCTGCTGTCAGCGACAGACGGACACTGAAATAAACATGATGACAGGAAGCAGCGCATCTACCTGACAACACAACACAGTGACAACACATAACAGACACACAACACAGTGACAACACACAACACAGTGACAACACAACACACACACACAACACAGTGACAACACAGTGACAACACAACACAGACACGCAGCACAGTGACAACACAACACACACACACAAAACAGTGACAACACAACACAGTGACAACACACAACAGACACACAACACAGTGACAACACAACACACACACAACACAGTGACAACACAACACATACACACAACACAGTGACAACACAACACAGTGACAACACACAACAGACACAACACAGTGACAACACAACACAGTGACAACACAACACAGTGACAACACAGTGACAACACACCACAGCGAGCAGCTGTTGGAGGAACTGAACCTTTGTGAACATGAAGCTTGGTGTGTGTGAGGTTTTAAAGAGTCGGCCACAGACAGGAAGTCAGACGATATTTAGAGACGGACCAACATGTCCATGGTTTGAGTCTGAACAGCAGATCTGTTCACGATAAGAAGATTATAAAGTAACAGCGGACGTGTCCTTTAAAAACTCGGCTGACAGTTGGTTCACACTGAGACGACAGCAGGTCAGAGTCACACGGCCGCCATCTTCCTCTGATGTCACACTCAGAGCAGACTGATGGACAGTTAAAGTCCAGGAGGACGTTTAAGATGAAACCACATATTTGATAACACGTGACCTAACGTTAGCGCTCAGCCTCGTCCTTGCTAACATTATTGTTTGAGTACATCGTGTGTGTTTCACCTCCAGGCTTCATTCGATGTGTTTGAGGTGCAGTGGTGTGCATGGGGGGGGGTGCTCGAAGTCAACGCCGACATGTCTTGTTACACTGGTAGAATGAGATACACCAGTTTTTTGGGGGATTTTAGTGGAAAATATATTTTTCAAGAATATTCTAATGAAAAATCACCATTTTTAGCGAATACACTGCCCGATTTTTTCAATAGCTCCCAGGTCATTTGAGCCAACGACTCAAAATCAACGCCGACATGTCTTGTTACACTGGTAGAAAGAGATACACCAGTTTATTTTTAGATTTAAGTGGAAAAAATATTTTTCATGAATATTTTAATGAAAAATCACCATTTTTAGCCAATACACCGCCCGATTTTTTCAATAGCTCCCAGGTCGTTTGACCGATTGACTCGAAATCAACGCTGACATGTCTTGTTATACTGGTAGAATGAGATACACCAGTTTTTTGGGGGATTTTAGTGGAAAAACTATTTTTCATGAATATTTTAATGAAAAATCACCATTTTTAACCAATACACCGCCCGATTTTTTCAATAGCTCCCAGGTCGTTTGACCGATTGACTCGAAATCAACGCTGACATGTCTTGTTATACTGGTAGAATGAGATACACCAGTTTTTTGGGGGATTTTAGTGGAAAAACTATTTTTCATGAATATTTTAATGAAAAATCACCATTTTTAACCAATACACCGCCCGATTTTTTCAATAGCTCCCAGGTCATTTGAGCCATCGACTCGAAATCAACGCCGACATGTCTTGTTATACTGGTAGAATGAGATACACCAGTTTTTTGGGGGATTTTAGTGGAAAAAATATTTTTCATGAATATTCTAATGAAAAATCAACATTTTTAGTGAATACACCGCCCGATTTTTTCAATAGCTCCCAGGTCGTTTGACCGATTGACTCGAAATCAACGCCGACATGTCTTGTTATACTGGTAGAATGAGATACACCAGTTTTTCTTTTAGATTTTAGTGGAAAAAATATTTTTCAAGAATATTCTAATGAAAAATCAACATTTCTAGTGAATACACCGCCCGATTTTTTCAATAGCTCCCAGGTCGTTTGACCGATTGACTCGAAATCAACGCCGACATGTCTTGTTATACTGGTAGAATGAGATACACCAGTTTTTTGGGGGATTTTAGTGGAAAAAATATTTTTCATGAATATTCTAATGAAAAATCACCATTTTTAACCAATACACCGCCCGATTTTTTCAATAGCTCCCAGGTCATTTGAGCCAACGACTCGAAATCAACGCCGACATGTCTTGTTATACTGGTAGAATGAGATACACCAGTTTTTTGGGGGATTTTAGTGGAAAAAATATTTTTCAAGAATATTCTAATGAAAAATCAACATTTTTAGCGAATACACCGCCCGATTTTTTCAATAGCTCCCAGGTCATTTGAGCGATTGACTCAAAATCAACCCCGACATGTCTTGTTATACTGGTAGAAAGAGATACACCAGTTTTTCTTTTAGATTTTAGTGGAAAAACTATTTTTCATGAATATTTTAATGAAAAATCACCATTTTTAGCGAATACACCGCCCGATTTTTTCAATAGCTCCCAGGTCATTTGAGCGATTGACTCGAAATCAACCCCGACATGTCTTGTTATACTGGTAGAAAGAGATACACCAGTTTTTCTTTTAGATTTTAGTGGAAAAACTATTTTTCATGAATATTTTAATGAAAAATAACCATTTTTAACCAATACACCGCCCGATTTTTCAATAGCTCCCAGGTCATTTGAGCCATCGACTCGAAATCAACGCCGACATGTCTTGTTATACTGGTAGAAAGAGATACACCAGTTTTTTCTTTTAGATTTTAGTGGAAAAACTATTTTTCATGAATATTTTAATGAAAAATCACCATTTTTAGCCAATACACCGCCCGATTTTTTCAAGAGCTCCCAGGTCATTTGAGCCATCGACTCGAAATCAACGCCGACATGTCTTGTTATACTGGTAGAATGAGATACACCAGTTTTTATTGGATTTTAGTGGAAAAACTATGTTATGTTGGGCCCTTTTTTGATCTATATTGAGCCAGAAGTATATCTCACAGAACCAGTTTGGATTATCTTGTGCTAATATGGTGTTAAAATGCACTAGAATACAGGAAATGGCATCTACTTAATTGAAAATTTTCTTGGGGACGACCCCAACAACCCCCCAGGTTTTATTTCCTTCAAACACCCATGTCTCTGTGTGTGTTCTTCACAGTCCAACGTTGAATCTACACAGTTCTAGTGGATGCTGATCCTAACTACAAACTAACTTGAGTTGTCTGTCTAGTTAGTCTGTTTTAAGGCTATATAATGTGCCATTTGTATAACATATAAACATGTCTAAAGTGCCCTTGAGAACACGTGAAACTTAGTGCCCTCTTCAGTGGCGAGAACGCGCTATATGTGCCCTTTTTTTCTTTTCGCCCCTGCCCTTCAAAAAGTCTGTGCACGCCACTGTTGAGGTGTCTGTTTTTAAAAAAGATGAACACTGTCAAACAGTCCGTGAGCTGAGTGTGACGTCAGAGAAAATGGCCGCCATGTAAATACAGCGTTAGGACTCAGTGTTGGTCTGCGTACCTCATCCAGGATTCTGTTTTTGGCTCGTGTGATGGCAGTGTTCAGGACGTTGATCCAGGACTCCTTCTCCTCCGGACTGACAGCCAGGAAGACCAGGTTAGGGACCTACAACACACACACACACACACACACACACACAATCTGTTAGACTGTGAGGAAATGTTTCCGTAAATGATGTCGCTACACTGATAATAGCCTTTAGCAACAGTTGTACTTTATTGAAGCTGATTATTGTCATGAAGGAGTTTGAAACTCTTCTTTTAGTTGTTAACTCACTATTAGATTATAACTTCGTTGTTAGCTTTTTTAGCTTTACTTGTTATTTTTGTTTCTTCCTTGAAGTATTGTTAGCATGTTTAGCATGTTGTTAGCTTATTTTACCTTGGCGTTAACTTCTTTCTTTGTTTTAGCATGCTAGATATTTGTTAATACACTGTAGGCTAACTTCAGCTTGTTGGTAACTTGATTGTACTATTTCTCTGTATTCACGAGGGACTCGCCCTACAGCTGGGGATGGGTCAGGTTCCTCTTTCCCGTCCGATTGCAGTCAACGCCTTGGACGGCCATGTTCTGGGGACCGTCACTCATCAGACTGCTCCGGTCCACATGCTCCTGTCCGGCAATCATCACGAGACGATCCAGTTCCACATCCTGCAGTCCCCACGTATTCCTGTGATCCTGGGGTATCCTTGGCTGCGGCATCATAATCCCCAAAACTTGGGCTTACCTCCTCATCGCCCATATGACTGTGCCATCAACCTGCAACCCGGTACAACTCCTCCCAAGGGACGCCTGTACTCCCTGTCTACTCCAGAAAGGGGGGCCATGGAGACTTACATCAATGACTCTTTGGCTGCTGGCCTCATCCGCCCTTCCTCTTCTCCTGCGGGGTCAGGGTTTTTCTTTGTGGAGAAGAAGGATAAGACTCTGAGGCCCTGCATTGACTACAGGGGTTACTGTTAAAGGGGAATTGCCGTTTTTTACAACCTGGAGCTCATTTCTAGCATAAAATACGATCATTTACTCACCCAGATAACTTTGGTGTCATTTGGAGTCGTTCGGACGAAATTAGATCCAGTGGAGCACCGCGTATATCCATATAATGCGAGTGATCGGGGCACCGAAGCGCAGCCTCTATATAACGCATCTACCACGAAACTAGTTCATTTCACCAATATTTTGTTTCTTACTTACTTAATCAATCGAAAGTTGCCCATTTGGTCCTGCAGGCTTTGGCTGGGTCTTCCAGTTGACTTTCGGGAAAAAAGTCTCTACCACAGCCCGGTTTATTATTGAACGGAAATCCTCCAGTGTTGTGATACAGACATTTATTGAGACATCCAGATGTGTATCTCCTGGCCTCAAATCCCACTCTGAGCAACAGAGGTATTCCTCCTCTGTTGTCATAGATGAACATTGTCCACAAGAACACCACCAGTTACCATCTACTCGCGGACGTGCAGCCGTTTGTTGTTCTTTGGCCAGCTGTTCCTCTCTCTGCCTCCGCATCCTCCTTTCAACGAGCTCCTCATCCGTGTTCTCTGGCTTAAACTCCTACTCTGGACGTCCATCATAAACAAAGTCATCGTCCACCACCTCAGAATCGGAAAAATATTCAGCCATGTTGCAAAAAACTAGCAGTAGCAAACTACAGGTAAACAAGCCGGCCGCGGGTTGTGGGTGCGCGCAGCGCTCAGAGATGACATCATCCAGGTCAGAGGTTAGTAGGTCAACCTACAGACCCCGGATGTTGATAATAGGCAACCCCGGACTCAGAGGGGAATAGCACTAGCGTATCCTAACAAAATATTGGTGAAATGAACTAGTTTCGTGGCAGATAATGCGTTATATCGAGGCTGCGCTTCGGTGCCCCGATCACTCGCATTATATGGATATACGCGGCGCTCCACTGGATCTAATTTCGTCCGAACGACTCCAAATGACACCAAAGTTATCTGGGTGAGTAAATGATTGTATTTTATGCTAGAAATAAGGTCCAGGTTGTAAAAAACGCTACCCCCTTTCTCTCATCACTGCCTTCATTACTCCCTCAGGACATTATAAGTATTTGGTGATGCCTTTTGGTCTCACTAATGCACCTGCAGTATTCCAAGCCTTAGTCAACGACATTTTAAGAGACATGCTGAATCGTCATGTGTTTGTTTACTTAGACGACATCCTGATTTTGTAAAAGACCCTTGACGATGACGAGCATATACACCACATCCAGACTGTCCTCCAACGCCTCCTGGAGAACTCCCTCTTCGTCAAGGCTGAGAAGTGTGAGTTTCAAGTCTCCTTCTTAGGGTACATCATGACTCAGGGCAGCGTACAGATGGACCCAACAAAAGTATCAGCGGTCAGCTCTTGGCCTGTTCCGGACTCCCGCAAGCAGCTACAAAGGTTCCTGGGGTTCGCCAACTTCTATCGCCGCTTCATCCGCAACTACATCTCCATCGCAGCTCCCCTCACGGCTCTCACCTCCTCCAAGGTTCCCTTCATCTGGACTCAGGCTGTGGAGGAGGCCTTTCTGACCCTCAAGTCCTGGTTCACCTCCGCTCCCATTCTCCAAGTTCCTGATCCTGATCATCAGTTTGTGGTTGAGGTAGATGCCTCCAATGTGGGAGTGGGAGCGGTCTTATCTCAACGGATGACCACCAACCATAAGCTCCACCCCTGCGCTTTTTTTCCACAGCGCCTGTCACCTGTAGAAAGGAACTATAATATCAGCAACAGAGAACTGTTGGCCGTCAAGTTGGCCTTGGAGGAATGGCTTCATTGGCTTGAGGGGACCAAAGAACCTTTTCTGGTGTGGACTGATCACAAGAACCTGGAATACATCCGCACTGCCAAAAGACTGAACTCTCACCAGGCCCGGTGGTCCCTGTTCTTCACCCGCTTCAACTTCTCCCTCTCCTACCGTCCTGGTTCCCGCAATATCAAGCCTGATGCTTTATCTCGCCGATTTCAAGGGGGAGGAGAGGACCACCACCAGGTCTGACTCCATCCTCCTGATTCCCTGCGGAGTCGCTGTCTTGATGTGGGAGGTCGAAGAGTGGGTGAGATCAGCCACCGAGGGTCAACCAGGACCTAGTGCTTGCCCCTAAACGTTTGTTCGTTCCTCCAGCCCTGAGGTCCGACGTCATCCAGTGGGCCCACACCTCCAAGCTCACCTGTCACCTGGGAATCCGAAGGACTCGGGACATTCTTCTCCAGCGGTTTTGGTGGTCAGGAAGACACCAGGGAGTCTGTGAACGCCTGCCCTGTCAGCAACCAGCACAAACCATCCCACCAGGCTCCTGCTGGTGTCCTACAGACACTCTCTGTTCCACATCATCCTTGGTCCCACATCTCTCTGGATTTTGTCGCCGGCCTGCCCCCGTCTGATGGCAACACAACCATCCTTACCGTGGTGGACCGCTTCAGCAAGATGGCCCACTTTGTGCCTCTGTCCAAGCGCCCTTCTGCAAAGGAAACTGCCAGATTGGTCCTCCTCCACGTCGTCCAAGCTTCATGGTCTCCCGGTTGATGTGGTGTCGGACCGAGGATCCCAGTTCACTTCGATCTTCTGGAAGGAGTTCTGTGAGCAGTTTGGGGCTACGGCCAGTCTATCCTCCGGTTTTCACCCCCAGTCCAACGGCCAGACTGAACGGAAGAACCAGAAGATGGAGACGGCGCTTCATTGCATGGTCTCAAGAAAATCCTTCGTCCTGGTCCCAGCATCTGTTGTGGGTTGAATACTCACACAACATGCTGTCCAGCTCTGCCACGGGCCTATCTCCGTTCCAGTGTGCTCATGGGTACCAACCTCCTCTCTTTCTGGCCTTGGAGAAGGAGTTTTCCTGCCTGCCTGTCCAGACCTTTCGCCACACTTGGTCCGAAGCACGGGTGTCCCTCCTCCGTGCGGCTCAACGCTATGCCACCTCTGCCAACCACCATTGTTCCCAGGCACCCACTTACCAGGTTGGACAGAGGGTGTGGCTTTCCACCCGTGACCTTCCTCTACGGGTGGAATCCAAAAAGCTGGTGCCGAGGTCCATTTACCGAGTCATCAATCCAGTGGCGGTGAGACTCAAACTCCTACAGTCTATGCGGTGTCATCCTACATTCCATGTGTCCAAGGTCAAGCTAGTCCGAGAGAGCCCCCTGATCCCCGCGGCTCCTCCTCCACTGCCCCCTCGATTCATGACGGGGGACTCACCTACTCTGTTCGTTGCCTTATAAGGTACCGACGACTCCAATACTCAGTCGACTTGGAGGGTTGTGGACCTGAAGAGAGGTCCTAGGTTCCGGCTCGGAACATCATGGACCCCCATCTCATCAGGGATTTTCATCAACAGCACCCTGAACAACCTACGAAGACCTCGGCGGGTCCTGCTGTCTGCTCCCCTTAATCCCTTGGATGAAGAGGATCCGTCTTCTGAAGGGGAGGAGACATCTGCAGACAACCAAGAAGCCCTCCTCCAGGCCCACCCAGCTGAGAACCTTGTCTTAACTTGTTGTGTTTGTTTCTTGTTTCTTTGAAGTTCGTCATAAATGTAGCTTCGGTCATTGTTAGCTTCTCTATTGTGTTTTAGCTCGTTGTTTTTAGATTGTTGTTAGCATTGTTAGCATGTTGTTAGATAGTTGTGTTAGCTTGTTGTTAAACTATTATTAGATTGTTTCTTTTTCTAAAATTCACATTTGACCAACATGTTCAAAACAAAACAAACACTGAAGAACACACACACACACACACTCACTCAGCATATATCTGCAGGCCATCCCACAAATACCCAGACTGCCTTCGGGAGGAGATCAGGTGTCCTGCAGACAGGTGGCAGCTTCTCTTTCACACACACACACGCACACACACACACACACACACACGGCCATCTGGTGATGTGTCTCCCACTGAGGCTTCAGAGAACAGCAGTGTGTGCGCGTGTGTGTGTGTGTGTGTGTGTGTGTGCGTGTGCATGCGTGCGTGCGTGCGTGCGCGTGTGTGCATGCGTGCGTGCGTGTGTGTGTTCTCAGCTGTTAGTTTCAGTTTCCACATAAATAAACTGGAGATGATGTCATGAGCCATGTGACTTCACTGTGATGATGATGAACCACCAAGGTTCTGTTCTGTTCTTCACACTGTGGATCTGGATGTTATTGTGACGCCAGTTCTTCAAGTTCAGTGAGCTTTGATTCTAGTTCCATCTTCTGTTTGGGTCCAGATGTTTCACCTGCACAGCTTCATCTTCATCTTCATCATCATCTTCATCTTCATCCTCTTCGTCCTTGTTTTCTTCTCTGACATTCATCAACACGTTCAGAGTTTCTTCAGGTAAATGTTTTTATGAATAATGACCCAACACACAGACAGGTGAGTGTATTTGTACAGGTGAGACAGGTAGTGAGACAGGTATAGAGATAGACAGCTGTACAGGTGTTTTGTCAGGTGTACAGGTGTGTTGCCAGGTGTACAGGTGTGTTGTCAGGTGTACAGGTGTGTTGCCAGGTGTACAGATGTGTTGTCAGGTGTACAGGTGTGTTGCCAGGTGTACAGGTGTGTTGTCAGGTGGGTGTACAGGTGTGTACCGTGTTGCCTGGCGTGCTGCAGCGCTGCAGTCTGAACTTGCTGTGGTTCTTCTTGCTGCGGCTCTTGTTCTTCCTGATCTCCTCACAGCGCTCGTAGTCAGACAGGTCCAACACCTCGTCAGCACGTCCCAGCTCCTTCACCTGCAGGGAGACAGGTCCCAGGTGAGACAGGTGAGACAGGTCCCAGGTTAGACAGGTCCCAGGTCACTACCTGAGTTCTGAACTATTGACTGTTGTGCAGCTGTTGGTGTGTTGTTGAACTCTGGACTGAGCCAGACTCACTGCCTCCAGCCTTGATGCTAAGCTAAGCTAATCTGAGTTGACGACAAAGACCTCAGAGACGAGCACGTGAACCGTTGCGTCACTTTGTGTCATCAGTGTCATCAGTGACATCACCGCCCTCTCCTTTAAAAACAATCTCCTCCCACCTGCTGCAGGAAGTCTCTTAAACTACCAAAATAAAATGCAAACAGTCAAATCCTGAGTCAGACTGAGGAGACACCGAGACACTGATGTGATCATGTCTGTTACTGTCCAACAGTCTGTTGTTGTTGTTGTTCATGATGAAGATGTAAACAGGAAGTGTCCTGTAACTTCAGCTTCAGGTTTGAGTCTCTGTTTGTTTGTTTGTTTGTTTGTTTGCATGTAGTCAAATGAAGAGACGGACCAGAGAGAGAGAGTGCTGCTGCAGTGTTCAGGTTCTACTTCAGGTTCTCCTTCAGGTTCTACTTCACGTTCTCCTTCACGTTCTACTTCAGGTTCTACTTCAGGTTTCTCCTTCAGGTTCTACCTCACGTTCTCCTTCAGGTTCTACTTCACATTCTACTTCAGGTTCTACTTCAGGTTTCTCCTTCAGGTTCTACTTCACGTTCTACTTCATGTTTCTCCTTCAGGTTCTACTTCACGTCCTACTTCACATTCTACTTCATGTTTCTCCTTCAGTTTCTACTTCAGGTTCTACTTCATGTTTCTCCTTCAGGTTCTACTTCACGTTCTACTTCATGTTTCTCCTTCAGGTTCTACTTCAGGTTCTACTTCACGTTCTACTTCATGTTTCTCCTTCAGGTTCTACTTCACGTTCTACTTCACATTCTACTTCATGTTTCTCCTTCAGGTTCTACTTCACGTTCTACTTCATGTTTCTCCTTCAGGTTCTACTTCAGGTTCTACTTCACGTTCTACTTCATGTTTCTCCTTCAGGTTCTACTTCACGTTCTACTTCAGGTTCTACTTCATGTTTCTCCTTCAGGTTCTACTTCACGTTCTACTTCAGGTTCTACTTCAGGTTTCTCCTTCAGGTTCTACTTCACGTTCTACTTCATGTTTCTCCTTCAGGTTCTACTTCACGTTCTACTTCACATTCTACTTCATGTTTCTCCTTCAGTTTCTACTTCAGGTTCTACTTCAGGTTTCTCCTTCAGGTTCTACTTCACGTTCTACTTCATGCTTCTCCTTCAGGTTCTACTTCAGGTTCTACTTCACATTCTACTTCACGTTCTACTTCATGTTTCTCCTTCAGGTTCTACTTCACGTTCTACTTCATGTTTCTCCTTCAGGTTCTACTTCACATTCTACTTCATGTTTCACCTTCAGGTTCTACTTCACGTTCTCCTTCATGTTTCTCCTTCAGGTTCTACTTCACGTTCTACTTCAGTTTCTCCTTCAGGTTCTACTTCACATTCTACTTCAGGTTCTCCTTCAGGTTCTACTTCACGTTCTCCTTCACGTTCTACTTCAGGTTCTACTTCAGGTTTCTCCTTCAGGTTCTACTTCACGTTCTACTTCACATTCTACTTCATGTTTCTCCTTCAGTTTCTACTTCAGGTTCTACTTCATGTTTCTCCTTCAGGTTCTACTTCACATTCTACTTCATGTTTCACCTTCAGGTTCTACTTCAGGTTCTACTTCACGTTCTACTTCAGTTTCTCCTTCAGGTTCTACTTCACGTTCTACTTCACGTTCTACTTCAGGTTTCTCCTTCAGGTTCTACTTCATGTTCTATTCCAGGTTCTTCTTCAGGTTCTACTTCCCGTTCTACTTTCTCCTTCAGGTTCTACTTCACATCCTACTTCACGTTCTACTTCATGTTTCTCCTTCAGGTTCTACTTCACATTCTACTTCACGTTCTA
This sequence comes from Pagrus pagrus, assembly GCF_965226575.1. Lineage (NCBI taxonomy): Eukaryota > Metazoa > Chordata > Actinopteri > Spariformes > Sparidae > Pagrus > Pagrus pagrus. Next base: position 296,002 of record NC_140191.1, on the reverse strand, counting down.
CTCTAGGTTTCTCCTTCAGGTTCTACTTCATATTCTACTTCATGTTTCTCCTTCAGGTTCTACTTCAGGTTCTAATTCATGTTTCTACTTCAGGTTCTACTTCACGCATTACTTCACGTTCTACTTCAGGTTCTACTTCATGTTTCTACTTCAGGTTCTACTTCATGTTTCTACTTCAGGTTCTACTTCAGGTTCTACTTCATGTATTACTTCAGGTTCTACTTCAGGTTCTACTTCAGGTTCTACTTCACGCATTACTTCAGGTTCTACTTCAGGTTCTACTTCATGTTTCTACTTCAGGTTCTACTTCATGTTTCTACTTAACGTATAACTTCACGTTCTACTTCAGGTTCTACTTCAGGTTCTAGTGAAATGTAACCTCATTGGTTGGTTGCTAATCATTAGCAGGAGGAAGCTACATGGTGGTTGCTATGATGTCTGAAGTGGATGTTTGTGCTCTGTGTTGCTAACAAACCATTGGTTTGTGGACCAGAAGTGACCATATTTGGTCATTATGGATCTGGTGATTATTTGTGTTCTGAAACGCTGCGAGCGGTTTCAGAACACAAATAACGTCGCAGCTTCAGATTGTTTCTGAGTTGGATTTGATCCAAAACTGACAGAACAGAAGATGAAACAATGAACAGCTGATCAGAAGCAGGTGAGACAGGAAGTGGATTCAATATGATGCAGCTGCAGGTCAGAGGTCACTGATCATTATGTAAGACTGAATATTGATTATTGATCATCTGACTGATGATGCAGGCACAGTGACATCAGCCTGAGGGGAGGACACACACACACACACACTCACAGCAGGACTCTGATTGGTCATCTCAGGTGGTTCTATCAGGAGAGTTCTTGTTGTTTCTTTATGTCAGAACACAGTTTGGTTCTGATCCACACTGTGAGACCGTCAGAGTGAAACAGTCCTGAATCTTCTCTGGATGTAAACTGATGATGTCACCTGAGACTCTCTGACAAACTTATAGATTAGAATTTATAATTATTTTCTTTTTTCATAAAATTGAACCAATAATGAATCAATAAATTCAACAATCAATAATTAAAACTCAAAGTGCTGCTGAAACTATTCAATCTACAGCAGATGTGCTCAGAGACAGAGAGTGTGTGTGTGTGTGTGTGTATGTGTATGTGTGTGTGTGTGTGTGTGTGTGTATGTGTATGTGTGTGTGGGGGTGTGTGTGCGGTGACACAGGGTTCTATTCCTGGGGGACAGGAAGTCGAGCTGCTGAACCACAGAAGCAGAACAGAGACAGAGACAGGGGAGAGGAGGACGTCCTAATTTGGTCGTGAGACAGTTTTCATGAAGCTTCATGTGACAGCTGACGTGTGATTGGTCAGATGACAGTCAGAGACAGGAAGTGAAACTTCCATAAAAAACTTTAAACTTCCTGCAGTTGAGATGATGAAATCCTGTCTGTGCCCTCTTAAGGTTCTAACAGAGTGTTAGAACCTGATAACTGTTCTGTGAGAACGTTCTGCAGCAGATAAAGGTTCTGTGAGGATGCTGTACAGCAGATAAAGGTTCTGTGAGGACGCTGTACAGCAGATAAAGGTTCTGCGAGGACGTTCTGCAGCAGATAAATGTTCTGTGAGGACGCTGTACAGCAGATAAAGGTTCTGTGAGGCTGCTGTACAGCAGATAAAGGTTCTGTGAGGACGTTCTGTAGCAGATAAAGGTTCTGTGAGGCCACTGTACAGCAGATAAAGGTTCTGTGAGGACGCTGTACAGCAGATAAAGGTTCCGTGAGGACGCTGTACAGCAGATAAAGGTTCTGTGAGGACGTTCTGCAGCAGATAAAGGTTCTGTGAGAACGTTCTGCAGCAGATAAAGGTTCTGTGAGGCCGCTGTACAGCAGATAAAGGTTCTGTGAGGCCGCTGTACAGCAGATAAAGGTTTTGTGAGGACGCTGTACAGCAGATTAAGGTTCTGTGAGAACGTTCTGCAGCAGATAAAGGTTCTGTGAGGCCGCTGTACAGCAGATAAAGGTTTTGTGAGGACACTGTACAGCAGATAAAGGTTTTGTGAGGACGCTATACAGCAGATAAAGGTTCTGTGAGGCCGCTGTACAGCCGATAAAGGTTCCGTGAGGACGCTGTACAGCAGATAAAGGTTCTGTGAGGCCGCTGTACAGCAGATAAAGGTTCCGTGAGGACGCTGTTCAGCAGATAAAGGTTCTGTGAGGACGTTCCGTGCTGTGTGTGCTGCAGCAGTGAAACCGGAGCTCTCTGTGTGTCTGCAGCAGCTCAGACTGAAACTCGACTCCAGCAGAACGACGCTGTAGAACATCAAGGAGGAACTGTCTGTTTCCAGTCAGAACCAAAACAACAGAACACTGAAGAACGTCTAAATAATGAGGCTTCTCACAATCATTCTCATTATTGATTATTATTTGTCTTTAGTTCTCAGAGATGTTCTTCAGTGGAACACGTAGAACCGGTTTAGAATGAGATGAGAACGTTGTGAAGAAAGTGAAACCAGATCATGTTTTGTGTTATTAAATCAGACTGGAACGATTGATTGATTATTATTGATTGATTATTGACGTTCAGTTCAGTTGTTCTCAGCAGAACCCTCTCATGTTCTGTAAATTAGACATCACACAAACACACCTGCAGACCTACAGGTGGTGTCTTCTGTTACCATGGTGATAATTAACGAGGTCTCAGCTGCTGATCAGTAATAAACCGATCAGCTGACAGAGGGCCAGGTGTGAGTCACCTGTAGGCCCCGCCCCCCTCTGACTCACCTCTTTCTCACAGATGAACAGCTGATCTCCTCTCAGAACCAGGAAGCGGTTCTTCCAGATCTCTCTGAAGATCCCTTTCCCGCAGAACTTTCGGATCCAGCCGACCTTTTCGGGCTGAACGTGCTGCTGCACCGCGTCCTGCGGACCCTGAACAGGGAATAGAAAACAGGAAGCTGTCAGAGGAGCAGCGTCACATCATGGATCTGTTCAGTGAAACCTGGATACCGGGTGGAAGTTACCCGAAGTAAGTTCTACCAAGCGACTGACAGGAAACACAGGATAATTTATCAAAGTCAGGATTTAGTTTTTACTTTTCATCAAAAACTCCTGATTCTCTTTTTTCCTCTTCCTCTTCAGTAAACTGGTCAATGATATCGTCAATACGATCAATCATCTGTGTTTACGTGAAGGCAGCTGAACGTCACAATGTCTCCACACGAAGAAGAAGTTCATTTATAATTATATTATAATCAACACAGTTTAAAGTAAAAGTGGATTTGAAGCAGGTCATCATAAATACTGTGATCATCATTTTATCACGGTATTGATCATTAAACATGAAAACAAATAACTGAAGAGAAGCTGCAAGGCTGAGATGCAGTCATAATCTACAGACTGCTCCTTTAAACTACAGGCTGCTCCTTTAACACTTTATACTTTACCTTATTTTGTGGTTCAAACATTAATTATTTAGTCTTAAAACATTTGAAGGTATAAATCATATTATTGATATATTTAAATATGATTGTTAATAAATTGATGCAATCTGTGACGACGTGTAATTAACATGGTTCAGATGAGTTTAATAAAGATGTGTGTGTGTGTGTGTGTGTGTGTCACTGTGTGTGTGTGCAGATTCCCGCTCATTGTTTCGTCCTTTAATCCTCAGGATGACGTCACACTCCATCTTATTATTTATAATGTTTTTGTTATGCTATCATATACGTATAACTGTATTGTTACTATTGTACGGAAATGTGAGCTGGAATGACTGAATTGTTTGTTATTGTTGCAACTTTAAATAAAGTAAATAAATAAATACAAAAAAATAAAATAAATAAATAAATAAGAAATATATATATTTCATGTTTTTAAATCAACTTCACGCTTTTATTCTGAAACCCGGAAGTGGAGTCTTAAACCAGCTCGCGGCTTGTGTTGCCTTCAAAATAAAGGCTTAAAACTAATCCTTGAGGCTTTTGTTCCTCGAGCTTCTCTTTAACGTCATGAACCGGACCGACCCGGACCGCCGCTGGTCCGGCTCGGCCCGGCTCGGTCCGCTCTCACTCACCCGCTTCCCGGAGTTGTTCTTCTTCATGCTGAGTGTCAGGCTGCGGCCGGACGGGACTTCACACTTCACGGTAACTCCGTTATCCGGCGGACCGGCGGGAGAAGCGCAGATTACAGCCGCTCAACACTGTTCAAGTCCGGCAGAGAGGACCGGAGCCTCCGCCTCAGCTCCGCCGCTCCTCAGCTGTTGATCCTCGGCGTGTCTCTGCTCGTCGCCCCGCTCCTCGCTGCTGCTGCTGCTGCCGGGCTCCGCTGCGCTCTGACCGGCCAGGAACCGCTCTATGGGTCGGTGTCCGGTTACTCCTCCCCCCCACCCTCCATCTCCTCCCCCCCTCCTCCATCTCCTCCCCCCTCCTCCGGACTCCCTGCTGCTCAGCGGCTCCTCGGCAGCCCCACAGCGCCCCCCACAGGCAGACCCTCATGTATCTTAGTGCTGATTCAGACTGTGATCACGTGTTTAAAGGAGCAGTTCACTCAGTCATCTCCTCCAACACTCTGAGGACTGCTGCTACAGCTGGATACATGAAAGTGGTAAGACCTTATTATTGTTGTTGTTATTATTATTGTTGTTGTTGTTCTTAAAGCAGCTGAGGAGAAATGTGAAGTGATCGGAGTCATTGTAGTCGATTGTCTGACTCTGTGTGTGTGTGTGTGTGTGTGTGTGTGTGTGTGTGTGTGTGTGTGTGTGTGTGTGTGTGTGTGTGTTAATCTGGATGTGGGCAGATGTTTCAGTCTGATCTGATCTGGAGTCAGTTTCACTCTGAGCACAGATCATCAAACTGGGTCAGACTGAGAGAGAGGCTGATCTGCAGTAGATTATCTACTGACACGCTCCATGAAAGGCCCGACATGGCCCAGAATACACAGTGAGGACGACAGCCATGACAACACAACAACAACAACAACAACACAACAACAACACAACATTATAGCTGCTGCACAGCGATGGGTCGGGTCCGGGCTATTTTTGGCAAATTTAGGCAATTCTGAGCAACAAACAGTAGAATAGGAAGACAAGACAGTTGACAACAATGTTCATAGAAGTACAACTTCTGGAGCCAAAGACTGTCGTCTATCGCTCTGAGCTAATTGGCAAGTGGCAACACAACAGTGGCTTCACACACTGGGTAAGCCATTCACTGTTGTGCAGGCAGATTTGAAACCACTGTAAAAAATTCAGTTATCAAGACAAAAATCTGAAAATACACATATTGCATCTAGACAGCATGGAGATGTTGGTAATTTTAAAAATGATTGATTTGCTCCATAAGTGAATAACTGATGTTTAGCTATGTCATTATTGCATTGACTCCAATTGTTCACATGAAAGAAAAATTTAAAATGCTGTGAAAAATTCAGTTTTTGAGGCTCAATTTTTGATAAATCAAAGGAGGAGAGAGGAAATAGGTTTAAGAAGTTTTACAGTTTTTGAAAAAAAAAACTGAGTGATGTACTTCATAATTTTTAATAGGTTTAAATGTACAAAAGTTTCTTCAATATTGAGGCTACAGTTTGATGAAAGTTCTGAAGCTGTAGCAAGTATGGTTGATTTGTTATGATTTTTCAAAGTTTTGAACTTTAGACGCTTGCTGTAGCACCATCAGGACTATTGGCTTGGGTTTACAGCTGAGGTAATGTGGCATGAGACTGGACCTTTGTGCAAAATTTGGTTAGCTTTCGTCCATGGTCCAGTCCAAGCTATTTGTTTTTATTTAATTCAGAGGCTTGCTGTGATGCCACCGTCAGGACAATGGTCTTATGACAGCATGTCTTGTGTTTCATGTTGAGGACATCTGACATCTTGATCTGTCATTATCATCATCCTTGCTGGGTCTTGAACCCACAACCCCTGAGACCAAGCACCAGCTCCCAACTCACTGAGCTAATTGGCTGGAAGTGAGACCTGCTGTGTAGCTTGATTTGCTTCATAAGAGAAAATCTGATGTTTAAAAATGCCACTCTTACATTGACTCCAGTTGTTCCCATAAGAGCAGAATTCAAAGTGTTCTCAAAATTTTTTTTTTTTTTAGATAAAATTCTGATATTTGCCAAACTCCATCAACCATGACTCCAAAATATTCTCAATTTTTTTCAGGAAGATTGAAAATGTATTTAGCAAGAATTTGATAGTATATGTTTACAGTACTGTTTACAGTACTGTTTACAGTCAAACATTTTGATGCACTGGAGGCTTAATTTTTGATAAATCAAAAATCCGAGAAACAAGTTTTGTGGAGGACGGTCTGAAGATGCTCTCTAGCAAGTTTGGTGACAATTGAGCAAAAATTGTGGGAGGAGATAGGTTTTATAAGTTTTACAGGTTTTGAAAAAAACTGAGTGATGGACTTCATAATTTGTAATGAGTTTAAGTGGACTAAAGTTTCAGCAGTATTGGGGCGACAGTTTGGTGAAAGTTTTAAAACTGTAGCATGTACTGTTGATTTTGTAGGAATTTTTAAAGTTTTTAAATTAAAATGCTTATTGTGCCCCCCCCAGGAGGAATATTGACATGTCCTTGGAATTAAGTAAATCTGGCATGGGGCCGGACATTTCTGTAAAGTTTGGTGAGTTTTCGCCCATGGGAAGTATGACTTCCTCGGAAGAAGAAGAAAGAAAGACAAGAATTCCTAGGAATACATAATAATAATAATAATAACGACATCACAGCAGCAGCAGGTGAGTCCTGCAGGTGACGTCTAAATGTGATCCAGTTCCAAACAGAACCAGGTACCATGTTCACATCACTGTTACTCCATTCTTCACACTTTGTGTTTCTGTCTTTGAGCTAAAGTCTTTTAATGGTCATTAATGCAACACTAACGGCTCTACATGTGATGGATGTTGACACAACAATAACACAACAATAACACAACAATAACACAATAACACAGCAATAACACAGCAATAACACAATAATAACACAATAACACAACAATAACACAACAACAACACAACAATCACACAGTAATAACACGATAACACAACAAAAACACAATAACACAACAATAACACAACAATAACACAATAACACAACAATAACACAAAAACACAACAAAAACACAATAATAACACCATAACACAACAATAACACAACAACAACACAACAATAACATAGTAATAACACGATAACACAACAAAAACACAATAACACAACAATAACACGATAAAACAACAAAAATACAATAACACAACAATAACACAACAACAACAACAACACAATAACACAGCAATAACACAACAACAACACAATAACAATAACACAGCAATAACACGATAACACAACAATAACACAGTAATAACACGATAACACAATAACACAACAATAACACAATAACACAACAATAACACAAAAACACAACAAAAACACAATAATAACACAATAACACAACAATAACACAATAACACAACAAAAACACAACAACAACACAATAACAATAACACAACAACAACACAACAATAACACAGTAATAACACGATAACACAACAATAACACAACAATAACACAACAAAAACACAACAACAACACAATAACAATAACACAACAACAACAACACAACAATAACACAGTAATAACACGATAACACAACAATAACACAATAACACAACAATAACACAACAACAACACAATAACAATAACACAACAATAACACAACAACAACAACACAACAATAACAGTAATAACACGATAACACAACAAAAACACAATAACACAACAACAACACAATAACACAAAAACACAACAAAAACACAATAATAACACAATAACACAACAATAACACAATAACACAACAATAACACAAAAACACAACAAAAACACAATAACACAATAACACAACAATAACACAACAACAACACAACAATAACACAGTAATAACACGATAACACAACAAAAACACAATAACACAACAATAACACAACAACACAATAACAATAACTCAACAATAACACAACAACAACACAATAACAATAACACAACAATAACTGAATAACACAATAACACAATAATAACACAATAACACAACAAAAACACAATAATAACACAACAATAACACGATAAAACAACAAAAACACAATAACACAACAATAACACAATAACACAACAATAACACAACAATAACAACAACACAATAACAATAACACAGCAATAACACAACAACAACACAATAACAATAACACAGCAATAACACAATAACAACAATGACACAATAACACAACAATAACACAATAATAACACAATAACAATAACACAGCAATAACACAATAACACAACAACAACACAATAACAATAACACAGCAATAACACAATAACAATAACACAACCATAACACAATAATAACACAATAACACAACAATAACACAATAGTGTAGTTACTGTAGTAGAGGATCTGAATACTCCTCTCCTCTCATCTCTCCTCACCTCCTCTCCTCTCATATAGAACCTTCTATCGCTCGTACAGAACCTTACATATCTCGTACAGAACCTTATATGTCTCGTATACAACCTTATATGTCTTGTACAGAACCTTACATGTCTCACATACAACCTTATATATCTCGTATACAACCTTATATGTCTTGTACAGAACCTTATATGTCTTGTACAGATCCTTTCATGTCTCATATACAACCTTATATGGCTCGTACAGAACCTTACGTCTCGTACAAAACCTCGTATTGGCTCGTACAGAACCTTATATGTCTCGTACAAAACCTTATATTGCTCGTACAGAACCTTACATGGCTCGTACAGAACCTTATATGGCTCGTATACAACCTTATATGTCTCGTACAGAACCTTATATGGCTCATACAGAACCTCATATGTCTTGTACAGAACAACTCATATGTCTCATACAAAACCGTATATGGCTCGTACAGAACCGTATATGGCTCGTACAGAACCTGTGGACAGTCTTGGTCTAAAGCTTGTGAATATCACTGCTGATGAGGAAATAAGAGACTTCATATGAAACATAAATCACCTTTTATTCAGAAAATGAAATAATATCATCTCCATCCCAGTACAAACTAAAACATCACACTTTGTTTCATTAAAGCAAAACTAACCTTTAATTAACTGTAATCTGATTACCTGAGAACAAAACAACAAACTCATTCATCTTCTGTCTGTTGTTAATAAACCATCATACAGCAAACATACAGAAAACATACAGCTGAAGACAAACATCCTCAAATATCAACCACTCAGGAGGAGGAGACAGAACGGACCTCATTATGGAAACATTTAGGAAACACAAAGGGAACATCCCAGAAATGTAAAGGGAACTGAAAATAAAACATAAAGGGAACATTCAGGGAACATCAGAGAGACATTTTGTAAGATCAAGTGAAGAACTTTCAGAGAACGTAAAGGGAACATTAAAGGAACATGTTGATATTTTCTCTGGAGGAAACTGTTAACCAATAAAAAACAGGTGTGACATCACTGCAGGTCAAAGGTCAACAGTGAAACAGCGTCCAATCAGAAACAGTGTTGTTCAAACGAGCACCATGGTTTATTTTTTGTCACATCCTGTTTTATAAACTTCACTTCCTGTTCTCATGAAACAAACTGAGCTCCAGCTGAACTCTATTGGCTCCTGTCAGCTGTCAATCACCCTGAGTTTGTCACTGATGCTCATCCGTCTGACCTGATGGGGGCGCTACAGCCTGTGGACTGGACTTCACTTCCTGTTTCTGTCTCACACAGACATCAGGGCTGAGGTCAGAGGTCAGCATCCTTTAGTCCTACCAATCGGGCACTCTCCTCCCACAGCTTCGTCGCCACCTCGTCATCCCGCCCCTCTGGAGCCGCCTCCTTCTCAGCACAGTCACTGAAAACAAACGCGTCATGATTTAAATGACAGCAGCTGAAGTGAAGTGAGTCATGAGCCCAGTGAGCGGCGTGTTGATGTCACCTCATGAAGACTCATGAACCACCTTCATGACATCTTCAACTGACAGTATAAAGAGTTTAACAGGAAGTGGCATGAGATCCAGAACATCCACAGCCCACCCTCCTCCTCATACCTGAAGTATCGCCCCGATCGATCTTCCAGGCCCGGCGTCAGGGCGCAGTACAGCGTTGTCTGACTGCCCTGAGTTGGAGTCTTCATCAGCAGCAGAGAGGGGAGGCTCAGCAGCGCCCCCAACAGGGGGAACCAGCCCTGAACGTGACGACCCAACTCGGTCCGGATCACACCCGGGTGGAGACAGAACGCCGACACACCGGAGCCTGAAAGAGACACTGAAGTCAGGACCGGCAGGTGGGAACAACAGGTGTGTGTTTACTACAGTCATCTGATCAGCCAATCACAGCCCAGCTCTGACCTCTGAGTCGTCGGGCAAGTTCTCTGGAGAACAGGACGTTGGCCAGTTTGCTCTGTCTGTAGCTGTCCAGAGAACTATACGACCTCCTGCTGAAGAACAGGTCGTCCAGGTCGATCCGTCCTGAAGAGTCACAGACACAACAACACCCAATCACAACATCATCATCAACAGAGGCCAGGTGTCACAGGACAGGGGACAGGGTCACAGGACAGGGGTCAAGGTCAGAGGACAGGGGACAGGGTCAGAGGACAGAGGTCGTACCCCCACGGTGGGCGATGGACGACACGGTGACCACTCGGCTGGGGGCGGAGCTCTTCAGCTTCGGCAGCAGCAGATTGGTCAACAGGAAGTGACCCAGATGATTGACAGCCAGCTGAGTCTCAAATCCATCCTCCGTCAGCCATCTTGGACACATCATCACTCCTGCAGACAGACAGGTGAAGGGAGAGAGACAGGTGATCAGACAGACAGGTGGAGGGAGAGAGACCGGTGATCAGACAGACAGCTGGAGGGAGAGAGACCGGTGATCAGACAGACAGCTGGAGGGAGAGAGACAGGTGATCAGACAGACGGCTGGAGGGAGAGAGACAGGTGAGCACACAGACAGCTGGAGGGAGAGAGACAGGTGAGCACACAGACAGCTGGAGGGAGAGAGACAGGTGATCAGACAGACGGCTGGAGGGAGAGAGACAGGTGAGCACACAGACAGCTGGAGGGAGAGAGACAGGTGAGCACACAGACAGCTGGAGGGAGAGAGACAGGTGAGCACACAGACAGCTGGAGGGAGAGAGACAGGTGAGCACACAGACAGCTGGAGGGAGAGAGACAGGTGCAGTGACAGACAGGTAGGGGTGTAAATCATTGGGTGTCTCACGATTGGATTCAAACGATTCTCGATTCAATAGTTGATACAGTGCTTAGTGTGTTAAGGCAAATTATGGCATCAAAACAATAGAGTTTGTATAAGATAATGTGATTTTTAAATAAACCGATTTCAATGATGTAATCACACAAAGGCAAACTTAAGACAAAAGGCAACATTTATTCATGCTAAACAAATAAAAACTTACTTACTGTACAAGAAATAACGTGCATAAATAAAATTGCCTAAATAAAAGCTTAGGCCAGCTGCCTTTTTCTCCCAGAACTTACAAAAATAAATTGTACACAAATTACACAAATTGGTGTTTTGTGTGATTTTTCAAAATAGAAAAAAAAATAATAATAATAATTTTTTTTAAATTTTTTTTTTCTAAATCGATTTTTGAAGTTTATGAATCGATTCAGAATCGCGATTCTTATGTGAATCGATTTTTTCCCCCACCCCTACAGACAGGTGCAGAGACAGACAGGTGAGCAGACAGACAGGTGAGCTCACCTGCGTTGTTGATGAGGATGTCCAGTCTGTCTTCACTGTCCAGGAAGTCTTTGGCGAACTGTTTGACGGAGTAAACAGAGCCGAGGTCCAGGTGTCTGATCACCACGTTACCGTTTCCTGTCGACTGCCGGATCTCCTCTGCCGCCTGCTCCGCCCGGGTCAAGTCCCTGCACGCCATCACCACCCGGGCCCCTGCAATGAAGCAAACACACCCATCACTACCCAAGTGCCTAAAGCTACAAATCAAACACACCCTGTCTCCACCCGAGCCCCAAGAACTACAAATCAAACACACCCTGTCTCCACCCGAGCCCCAAGAACTACAAATCAAACACACCCTGTCTCCACCTGGGCCTCAAGAACTACAAATCAAACACACCCTGTCTCCACTCGGGCCCCAAGAACTACAAATCAAACACACCCTGTCTCCACCCGGGCCCCAAGAACTACAAATCAAACACACCCTATATCCACCTGGGCCCCAAGAACTACAAATCAAACACACCCTGTCTCCACCTGGGTCACTTGAACTACAAATCAAACACACCCCGTCTCCACCTGGGTCCCAAGAACTACAAATCAAACACACCCTATCTCCACCTGGGCCCCAAGAACTACAAATCAAACACACCCTGTCTCCACCTGGGTCACTTGAACTACAAATCAAACACACCCTGTCTCCACCTGGGTCCCAAGAACTACAAATCAAACACACCCTGTCTCCACCTGGGTCACTTGAACTACAAATCAAACATGTCTGGGGCTCCTGGAACAGCAAAACAAACGCACCTTGTTTCAGCGGCCCGGTTGGTGACAGGGTGCGTTTGATTTAACACACACAGGAAGTATTAATCCTTGTAATCGGCTCAGATGGTTTGAGCCTTTCTGAGCATTACTATGACCTCTGACCCCTGGTGTGTGTGTGTGTGAGATGTTGTGTACTGGCTCAGAAAACACAAACATCAACTAACAATAAAGAACTCACACTCTGACACTGAGACACACACACACACACACACACACACACACACACACACTCTGACACTGAGACACACACACACACACACACACTCTCACACACACTCACACACACACTCTGACACTGAGACACACACACACACACACACACACACACACACACTCTGACACTGAGACACACACACACACACACACACACTCTCACACACACTCACACACACACTCTAACACTGAGACACTCACACACACACTCACTCACACACACTCTGACCTCTGCGTGCCAGGTCTCTGCTCGTCTCTTTGCCGATGCCGGTGTTTGCTCCGGTGATCAGAACCGTCTTCCCGTCCAGACGAACAGAACAGCGACACACTCCACCTGAAATCCACTTCCTCAACACTGCCAGACCTGCACGCACACACGCACACACGCACACACACACATACACACACACACACACACACACACACACTGTCTTCAGAGATGTTTACAGATGAAAAATACTAATAAAGTACAAGTACCTCAGAATTCCACTGAAGAACAGTACTAGAGTAAATCTACTTAGTTACATCTCATGCTGCAGATATCTGAATGTGTGTGTGTGTGTGTGTGTGTGAGAGTAAATCAAACAGTTTCTGAACGAGGCTGAGAGAAAAGAGACGAGTCAGCAGAACACAGGAATGTTAATCAGCTGATGTAACACACTGCACTGTGTGTGTGTGTGTGTGTGTGTGCGTGCGTGTGTGTGTGTGTGTGTATTGATCTTCTGTTTGGTTTCAACTGAACACACTTCCTGTAATCCTGCTGTAATGGATTACATGATACTCTAGCATGTTTCTATTCTGACCTCTTCATGCTGATAAACAGCACTGGTGAAATGTAACTAAATACATTTACTCTTGTAATGTTCTTTAGTACAATTTTGAGGTACTTGTACTGTATACTACTTGAGTATTTCAATCTCGGATTACTTTATACTTCCACTTCCACTACATTTATCTGATTACTGTAGTTACTAGTTACTTTACAGATTACATGCTGCATAATTTTTAAATAGATAAAAACAGATTGATGATGATCAGCTGACTCAGTTTCTACATGTAATATATGGATCAGTTACTTTACTGATACTTTGATACTTCAGTACATTTAACATCAGATACTTTATTTACAGTGTAATATTTAACACTATCTTTACTTTTACTTCAGTAAGACTGTTGAGTATTTGTAACCCTGGAGAACCAGTGTGGTGAACACGACCTGTTGTAATGGATTACATTACATCTCACACACACACATGAAGACACACACGCACACACACACACACACACACACATAAACACTCACACATACATGAACACACACACACATGTAGACACACACACACACACACACACACACACACATAAACACTCACACACACATGAACACACACACACATGAACACACACACACACACACACACACACACAGTTAATGATGAAGTTAAATATAAAAGCAGGTCTGGAGCTGATCAGCCAATCAGACGACACCAGTGTTCCACCTGCTGAGAGAGCTATAAACACTGTGTTCTGTGCAGATGATAAGTTATTGATTATGATAAGTTATTGATTATGAATCAGAGGTAAAGTCTTACAGATCAGAGCGACTCCCAGCAGCGCTCCGGCTCTCAGCAGCAGACCCCCCCGGCCCTCCTCCGGCCCCGGCTCCGTCTCTGGGTCCGAGCTGACCCCGCCGCCGCCGGGCCACGGCAGCACCAGGAATCCTCCCGGAGCTGCGTCTCTCATCCCTGCAGGTCAGAGCAGACTGAAGACAAAGCGGGCCGAGCCGAGCAGAGCCAGGACAGACAGCGGGGGGAGGGGACAGATTAAGTGAGATTAGAGCAGATTATGAGCACAGAGCTGCTCCTGGATCAGTTAGAGAACACAGACAGGAGGGATCAGTGCAGCCCGACAACACGTCACAGCACACACACACACACACACACACACACACACACACACAACATGGTTCTGACTGCAGGATTAATGTCTGATCACCAGTTATTGATTATAGATCAGCTGATAAAAGGAATGCAGCCAGCTGCAGCAGACATGACAGAGAGGCTGAAGGCAGCGATGTAACAAGTACTCAACAGTCACACTCGAGTAAAAGTAAAGATATGCTGTTAAAATATTACTTTGGTACTCGAGTAAAAGTTTTAAAGTGTGAGTATTAAATGTACTTAAGTATGAAAAGAGCTGACTATTACATTAATGATGAATGTGTAATCAGCAGAGTGATCAGTAATCAGTAATCAGTAAAGTAATCAGTATTCAGTAGAGTAATCAGTAAAGTAATCTGCAGAGTAATCAGTAATCAGCAGAGTAATCAGTAAACAGTAAAGTAATTAGTAAAGTAATCAGTTATCAGGAGGGTAATCAGTAATCAGTAATCAGTAAAGTAATCCGTAATCAGGAGGGTAATCAGTAATCAGTAAAGTAATCAGTATTCAGTAGAGTAATCAGTAAAGTAATCTTAGAGTAATCATTAATCAATAGAGTAATCAGTAAAGTAACCAGTAATCAGTAGAGTAATCAGTAATCAGTAGAGTAATCAGTAAAGTAATGAGTAATCAGTAGACTAATCAGTATTCAGTAGAGTAATCAGTAATCTTAGAGTAATCAGTAATCAATAGAGTAATCAGTAAAGTAACCAGTAATCAGTAGAGTAATCAGTATTCAGTAGAGTAATCAGTAAAGTAATCTTAGAGTAATCAGTAATCAATAGAGTAATCAGTAAAGTAACCAGTAATCAGAAGGGTTATCAGTAATCAGTAGAGTAATCAGTAAAGTAATGAGTAATCAGTAGAGTAATCAGTAATCAGTAAAGTAACAGGTAATCAGTAGAGCAATCAGTAATCAGTAGAGTAATCAGTAAAGTAACCAGTAATCAGTAGAGTAATCAGTAAAGTCATCAGTAATCAGTAGAGTAATCAGTCATCAGTAAAGTAATCAGTATTCAGTAGAGTAATCAGTAAAGTAATCTTAGAGTAATCAGTAATCAATAGAGTAATCAGTAAAGTAACCAGTAATCAGTAGAGTAATCAGTAAAGTAACCAGTAATCAGTAGAGTAATCAGTAAAGTAATCCGTAATCAGTAAAGTAATCAGTAATCAGTAAAGTAATCAGTCGTCAGTAAAGTAATCAGTAATCAGTAAAGTAATCCGTAATCAGTAAAGTAATCAGTAAAGTAATCAGTCATCAGTAAAGTAATCAGTAAAGTAATCAGTCATCAGTAAAGTAATCCGTAATCAGTAAAGTCATCAGTAAAGTAATCAGTCATCAGTAAAGTAATCCGTAATCAGTAAAGTAATCAGTAAAGTAATCAGTCATCAGTAAAGTAATCAGTCGTCAGTAAAGTAATCAGTAAAGTAATCAGTAAAGTAATCAGTCGTCAGTAAAGTAATCAGTCGTCAGTAATCAGTAATCAGTAAAGTAATCCGTAATCAGTAAAGTAATCAGTCATCAGTAAAGTAATCAGTCGTCAGTAAAGTAATCAGTAATCAGTAAAGTAATCCGTAATCAGCAAAGTAATCAGTAAAGTAATCAGTCATCAGTAAAGTAATCAGTCGTCAGTAAAGTAATCAGTCATCAGTAAAGTAATCCGCAATCAGTAAAGTAATCAGTAATCAGTCATCAGTAAAGTAATCAGTCGTCAGTAAAGTAATCAGTAATCAGTAAAGTAATCCGTAATCAGTAAAGTAATCAGTCATCAGTGAAGTAATCAGTTAAGTAATCAGTCATCAGTAAAGTAATCAGTCGTCAGTAAAGTAATCAGTCGTCAGTAATCAGTAAAGTAATCCGTAATCAGTAAAGTAATCAGTAAAGTAATCAGTCATCAGTAAAGTAATCAGTCATCAGTAAAGAAATCAGTCATCAGTAAGGCATTTTTGTGCCGCTGCTCCTGACGTCACTGTCTAGCCCCGCCCCTCTTAAACCAACAAAAACAAAATGGCGCCTGCCCTGACAGTGTGCTGCAGTTTTGGCGCCTCTCTGCCTCCATGTTGACGCGTGTGTGTGTTTGTTATTCTGGATGCGGTTGTAGTCCCGGTCGGGCCGATTCACCGGAGCTCTCCAGCCTGAAGACCCGCAGGTCCCCGCAGATCCCGCAGCTGGACGGACTCAAGTTCCTCCAGAAACATTTACACCAGCCAATCAGAGACAGCGCTGTCTCAGAGGGAAGTGACGTACAACCGCTGTGGGCCAATCTGCTGCTCTGACACCGACAGCAGGAGGAAGACCCGCCCCCCGCGCGCCTGGAGAAGAACCGTACGAACCCGTCCGTGCTCCGCTGTCCCGCTCCGCAGCTCCAGAAGCAGGTAAGACCAGCACGGCTCGGTCCGGGTTAGCACGCAGGCCGGTCCCGCTGGCCCGGCAGCTACATTCAGGGAGCGCTCGGTGTGTGACTGCTGCCGGAGGGGCGGTGCAGACTCACAGTTACCCAAACACACCGCGGCTGGTGGTGCGCGCGGCAGCGGGCTGAACTGGGTCTACAGTCCGGTTCTGGTTCCACAGTCACCTGAATGCAGAGTTAACTGGTTTAACTGGACTCTGTAGTGATCTTCTACCCGCCCGGACTGAAAGTTTCCTCCTCCGAACAGTGCGGAGAGGAGGTGGAGGAGGAGGAGGAGGAGGAGGAGGAGCAGCGCCCCCTACGGCCGCAGCGTGACGTTACACAGCAGAGTGTTTACTGTTCACTGCTGCACAACTTTATTTACAACACAAACCGATATCAGACAGAATGTAAACATTACAATAACAATAACAAGTCATTACAGTGTTTATTTTAATGAGTTGTAGCTCTAATAAACAGCTGTTTACAGTCTGTCTGTCTCTGTCTCTGTCTGTCTCTGTCTCTGTCTCTGTCTGTCTCTGTCTCTGTCTGTCTGATGAATGTGTCTTCACTTCCTGTCATGGTCATGATGATGATGAAGATGGGTGAAGGTCAGAGGTCAAACACACATTGTGATGCTGACATTTTTTTTCTGGTTTCCATAGCAACATGGATACAGAGTTGTTTATGGAGTGTGAGGAGGAGGAGCTGGAGCCATGGCAACAGGTGGACGACAGCGTGGAGGAGGACGAGATGGACTTCATCGACAACTACTGTGAACCAGGTGAGAACCACACACACACACACACACACACACACACACACACACACACACAGAGGCCCTGTTCACACCTGGTATCAACATCAATCAATCAATCAATCAATCAATCAATCAATCAATCAATCAAAGCTTTATTGTCATTTAGTTGTACCAACAAAAGCAGTGCAGCAAAAATGAGATTGTGTTTCTCCAGGATCAATAACATAAACACAATACATAACTATTATAACTTAAAACTAAAACAATGACTGAGGCTCATGAAGTGCAGCAGTGCTCCTGCTCCAGATCAGCTGTTCAACAGTCTGACAGCTTGTGTTAGGAAGCCGTTTTCCTGATGGGAGCAGTTCACAGAATGTGTGGAGAGGGTGGAGGTCCCTGACGATGTTCAGGTCCCTGCTCCTGCAGAGGGGAGGGGAACTCTGATGACCCTCTCAGCTCCTTTAACTATTCTCTGCAGGGCTTTTCTGTCTGACCTACTGCAGCTGGAGTACCATGTCGAGATACAATATGTCCGAACACTCTCCACCAGTCCACTATAGAAGGTCCTGAGGATGCTGATGGGAGAGAGGCTTGTTTCAGCTTCCTCAGGAAGTACAGTCTCTGCTGGGCCCGGTTCGTGATCCCTGAGGTGTTCTTATTCCAGCTTAGGTCCTGCGACATCTGCACTCCGAGGAACTTGATGTTCTCCACTCTCTCCACTGTGCGGCCACTGATGCTGAGAGGAGTGTGCTCGGGCTGAGACCTCCGGAAGTTGTTAATCATCTCCTTCGTTTTGTCCGCATTGAGCACCAGATTATTGTCTCTGCACCAACCCTCTAGGTGTTCATCTTCTTCTCTGTACATTGATTCCTCATTTCTGTGAATGAGTCCCACCACTGTGGTGTCATCCGTGAACTTGATGATGTGTCCCCTCGTGTCTGTTAGCAGTGTAAACGACAATGGACTGAGGAGATCCAGTGCTCAGCGTGATGGAGTTGGAGGTGTTATTTCCGACACGGACAGACAGGTCTCTTCGTCAGAAAGTCCCTGATCCAGAGACATGTGGCGGTGTTCAGGCTGAGTAGGAGGAGTTTCTCCATTAGTCTCTGGGGGTTGATGGTATTAAATGCTGAGCTGAAATCAATGTACAGGATTCTGGCGTAGGTGTCTTTCTGGTCCAGATGGGTGATGACTGAGTGCAAAGTGGTGGATATTGCATCCTCTCTGGAGCGGTTGGGACGATAAGCAAACTGGTGTGGGTCATGTGATGCAGGGAGGCTGGCTGTGATGTGTGGTTTGACAAACCGCTCAAAACACTTCATCACAGTTGGTGGCTGAGCGGAGAGCAGTCATATCTCCGTCCTGAAGGCTGCATCTCGGGCTGTCAGCAGCAGCGAATGCATCTCCATAGTCATCCAGGGTTTTCAGTTGCCACGTGCAGTGAAGGTCTTGATTACAGTGACGTCCTCTGTGCACTTTACAATGTAGCTGGTTACCGCCTCAGCGTACTCTTCAATGTCTATTTGATCTCCCTGCCAGGCTGCTGTCTTAAAAACCTCCCAGTCGGTGCTGAGTCTGTTCACTGGCCTGCTGCGCTTAAGTAGTGGTTTGTAAGCAGGCACCAGCACAACAGATGGATGAATCCGTTGAAAAAATGAAACCTCTGTTCACACCTGCACAGCTCTCAGTACAGGTGTGAACGGACACATTCACTGTGATGTAAACGACATGCTCTCTGAACCTGATGATGTCAGCAGTGAACACAGCGTCTGTTTAACTGATCCAACCACTGAACCAGTAACACAACATCACCAGACTCCCTTTACAAATGTAGTGATTTTAAGAGTTGTTGAGTTCAAACAAACGTTATAACCGTTGTGAAACTCCGACTGGCAGATTCTGAATCATTGGAGCTTCTGTAAATTCAACAAATGTTCTACATGAACTTCTCTCCGTCTGTCTGTCCCTGTCTCTCTCTGTCTCTCTCTCTCTCTGTCTCTGTCTGTCTGTCCCTGTCTCTCTCTCTCCGTCTCTGTCTGTCTCTAGTTGAGGATTCCATGTCACCTCTTCTGGCCTCTGAGACTCCGCCCCCACAGACTCCCCAATCCATCACACCTGCCCGACCAGGTAACAGAACTATAATAAAGCCATCATCAGACCCAGATGCCTGAGGGTCACAGTCTCTGTTTGAAACGTCTCTTAACGTTTCTTTGGACTCATCAAAAGTTCTGATTTCAGTGTCTCGTCTTCTCAGCTTCCTCTCCCATACAGATCGTCTCCTCTGTGATTCGTCCTCCTCCCTGCGTCATCACCACCTCCTCCTCTGTCTCTCGTCTCCCCGCCGCAGCCCCGCCCCTGATGGCTCAGGCCCAGCCCCTCATCCTGACACAGACAGCGAGTGGAACGTTCCTCCTCCCAGCAGCCCCCGGGACAGGCAACGCCCCGCCCATCCTCCTCACCACACAGGTACAGAAAACAAAACACACCCTCTGCTGCTGTGAGGGGTGAACTGTTCCTTTTAAGATGTTTGTTTCCTATTAGCTTCACTCTACTCGTGCTTCTGCTCAGTGTCTGTGATGTCACTGTGATGTCATGTGTTTACTTCAGGGTTTCCCGATGATGAACCACGGCGCTCCTCTGCTGCTGAACCTGCAGCCCGGTCAGACGGTGCAGCCGCTCACTCTGATCCAGTGTAAGACGACTCTTCAATCAATAATGAGTAAGAGATCCGATCAGATTATTCACCCCAGGTCACTGCTTCCTGTCCCCACAGCCCCGTCATTGGGTCAGTTGGTACGGCCCAGTGTGGGCGTGTCCCCCGTCCTCCCCCAGGGCCAGGCCAGGCCAGGCCCCGCCCCCTCAAGGGGCCCCACCCAGCCTGGCCCCGCCTTCACCGCCATGCAGCTGCCTGCCACACTGACCATCCGCACCAGCACGCCAGGACCTGGTCAGTCCCCCTGCACAGGTACATCTGATCAGAAGGGAGCTGACTGACTGAGTGATTGATTGATTGATTGACTGATTCACTGACTGATTCACTGATTGATTGATCTGTTTTTATGTTTTTATTTGCTTGTTTGTTTGTTTTTCCCAGTTAACCTCCAGATGACCCAGGTGGGCGGGGCTAACTCCCTGAAGCTGGCAGGTTCCCCCGCCCTCCCCTCCGGCTCGGCTAACGGAGTCACCAGAATCCCTTCGTTCAGCGGCAGCTCGGGTCGATCAGTTATCAATACTGGTACCAATCCTTCCTATCAATACTTATTCAATCAAAATGGTTGTCGGAGTGATGGAGCATGTCGGTCGCGTGATGCCAGCGTGAGACCCGCCTGTTTCTGCAGCGCTGCTCTAAAATCAGAAGCTTTTAGTTCATTATGAGCGGCTGGACTTTTATTGTGAAGGAGCAGCAGGAAGTGTTGTGTTTAGAACAAATGTGACTAAATTGTGTTGCCATGGTTACTGCAGTATGTGTTTCTTTGTGTCACCTGGTCTGGCAGCTCCTGGCCACTCCCCCTCTGTCGTCATGATGCCCGGTGTGACCTCGGCGCCGACCTCCGACCCCACGAGGGTGGTGATGAGCGTGGAGGAGTTTTACTACGGCACGTATGACGGCGACCTGAGCCTGAGGAAGCCACAGCCACTGGGCATCAAAACATCCACCTTCACCTGTCAGATCTGCTCTCACCTGGCCGAGAACAACCTGAGGTGGGATCATAAGCACCTGAACACACACTGAATATATGTGCAGTGGTGAGTATGTTCACCTGTGTGTGTGTGTGTGTGTGTGTGTGTGTGCGCAGGTTGATGCAGCACATGCTCCAGCACTCGGAGCTGATTGGAGGAGGAGGAACAGGTGATGACAGGAAGTTCTGTAAGTTCTGTTACCGACAGTTCTCGTCTCCGGCTCAGCTGCAGAGTCACCAGGAGCAGGTGCATGGCCCTGTCCTGTCCTCCTGTAAGAGTCTCACCTCACACACACCTGGAACACATAGAACTGATGTGTCCTCCTGAACTCACCTGGACTCACCTGTCTCTGTCTCTCAGGTATGTGTCGTATCTGTGAGTGGGCGTTTGAGAACGAGCCGGCGTTCCTCAACCACATGAAGTCCAACCACAAACCAGGAGAGATGCCCTACATCTGCCAGGTGAGTCTGACCCATGACCCCTGACCCGGCACCGGAGTGTGTGTCCTCAGGCCTCGTTAACTCAGGTGTGACTTGCAGGTGTGTTCGTATCGCTCGTCCTTCTACTCGGACGTCCTGCAGCACTTTGCCAGCTTCCACAGAGACTCTCGCTTCCTGCTGTGTGTCTTCTGTTTGAAGGTTACCAGAAACCCGGCCAGCTACCAGCAGCACCTGCTGCGACACCAGGTAACACACACACCTGTCTGATGGACGCCATGGATCAGATGAGCTAACGAGCTAACACGTACGTGTTAACACTATTAATCTTCTCCTGTCCTCTCAGATCAATCAGGCGTTCCACTGTAACAGGTGTCGTCTTCAGTTCGTCTTCCTCAAAGACAAGATGCAGCACAAACTGGAGAACCACCGCAGCTTCCGGCGCCCTGTCCGTCTGGAGGGCCTGCCCCCGGGGTCAAAGGTCAGACCACTTCCTGTCCCTCAACACTGTGAGTCTGCGTCACATCTCTGCCTCGTCACTTCTTATTGATCCGTGTCTCCAGGTGACCATCAGGACCTACGGCAAGTTCAGGCCGCTGATGACATCATCAGGAAGTCGGCTGCTCCAGAGCCCCTCCTCCCTCATCCAGCCAATCATCATCAAGACCGAGCCCAGGACTCAGAGCCAGAGGAGCCCCGTGAAGTCCCTGCGGTCCCCAATGAAGAAGCCCGTCAGCCGCAGAGTCCACGTCAGCAGGTCAGACTGAAGACATGAAGTTTGTCCTGAAGGTGGAGACGCTTCAGTTCTCATCATGTCTGTCCTCTCCTGTCTCCTGTCTCCTCATCTCCTGTCCTCGTGTCCTGATGTCCTGCAGGATGTCCTCGTCTGATGGAGACCGGTTGGTGTGTCTTGAGTGTGGGACGGACGCCTCAGACTTTGCGGCTCACTACCCGACTCACGTCCGCTGTCTGCTGTGTCCCTACAGCAGCTGCTGCTCCAGAGCCTACGCTGCCCACATGATCCAGTAAGAGTACTGCGTCACAGTGAGAGTACTGCGTCGCAGTGAGAGTACTGCTCAGTACTGCGTCACAGTGAGAGTACTGCGTCCCAGTGAGAGTACTGCTCAGTACTGCATCACAGTGAGAGTACTTCGTCCCAGTGAGAGTACTACCTCAGTACTGCGTCACAGTGAGAGTACTACCTCAGTACTGCGGTGCTGCTCTGTTGATCATTGTTTGTGTGTTTGTGTTGCAGCCACCACGTGCCGCGCTCCTCGGACGCAGCGGTTCCTCTGCACAGACTTCCTCCTCCCTGGTGAGACTCAGCTGACTGAAGTTACTGTAACAGTGCTGCAAAGTAACTGAGTACATTTATCTGACGGTTTTAGTTACTAGTTACATTACTAATAAAGCTTATGACACACAAACATGTGAAGAGTTTATTATAAAAAAGGCAGAACAACAGACTCCATCACAGGATCCAGTAGATCTGACCTGATGACAGCAGATGTTTGTGCGCTGCAGTAAGTGTGTCTGACCTGCAGGTGTCGCTCTTCATCATCACACCTGATGAAGATGAATACTTGATGTGAAGTGACTCGCATGTTTTCATGAACATTAAACGTGTGCAGCAGCAGATCATCAACAACATTTCACCCAATCAGAACGTACTCAGTTTACAATTGATTTATCGTTGATCGATCAATAGACTGATAGTTGGAGCTCACAGAAACGTCACAGCGTTAACGTATTTAATTGATCCTGTTAATGACTCCGTCCTCGTGTCTCTTCAGTGTCTTCCTGCTGCGCTGCTCTCACTGTGACTTCAGGCCTCAGTCTGCTGATCAGATGGCCGATCACCTGCTGATGAACCCGGAGCACCACAGCGCCACCTGTCGCACCAGGAGTAAGAGCTCAACACACACACACACACACACACACACACACACAGACTGAAGACGTTTTCACACACATACGCAGGGTTTAATATTGACTCTGTGAGGCTTCAACCTCTGCTCTTATTTCTGGTTGAACCAATCAGAAGCCTCCTGAGGAATTGCTGTCAGCTGTGGGCGTGGTTTAAGTGTGACGGCCAGCGAGAGAATCATTACAAACAAACGTTTTTTGTGTGTGACCGTGACCGTCCTTTAACCTACAGTGTCCAACAGTGACTTCCCAACAGTTCTGTGAAACAGATGTGGCTGCAACCAACGATTATTGTCATTGTTGATCAATCTTCATTGATCAGTTGTGGTCTCTAAATGTCTCGTTCAGATCTTCAGTTTACTGTCAGAGGAGGAAAGAAACCAGAAAATATTCACATTTAAGGAGCTGACAGCAGAGACGATGAATCGTTCTAGTTACACATCATGTTGCGTTAGGTTCAGTTCAACTGTTACACATCCAGACGATTACAAAACTGTGATGAGTCACCGTGACAGGTTCAGCAGGTTTGAAGAACAACGTTTCAAATAAAAACTGAATGTGAATATTCAACAGTTTTTAAAGACAACACCACAGTTGAAACAAACAAATGTTTCTATGAAGACGTTGTTATGAAGATATAACAGACCCGTGGACCTGTTTAACTTTTTAAAAGGACCATATGAAGTAATTAAGACACCAAAATTCATGTTGTGGTTGGATCCTTCATGAACTCAGAGACACGTCCATATTTAACCTTTATCATATCTCATTCAGAACATTTCCTGTTTCCTGATCCGTTTTATTTCAGTCCTGATCATCAGACTGAACGTTCAGGTCCACTGTTCAGTCTCTCTGTTCTTGAGCTTTAACAACCTGGAGTCAACTGTGAGCCAAGCTGTTAGCATTTAGCTCATGAGGTCAAAGTCAACCTGTTACTCTTATGTCTATTTGTTGTCATTGTTCCTGTAAAGTGATGTTGAACTTAATCCACAGATATGAAACCGACACAAACCTGTTCAGCTCTGGATCTTTACCACCAGTAAATATGTGAACCAGTAGCTAATGTTAGACGGGACCTGCTATCATAGTTTCACTGCTGCTCTGATGAAACCAGCACAGATCAAATCTGCAGATATGAATCAGTAAACTGAACTTTGTGTTGGGTCACGGCTCGTCTGTCAGTTCCAGCTTTTCTTTGTGTTCATTGTGTAAATAAAGTAACAGCTGTCGTCTCCTCCTCGTAAATCGAACTTTTCTCAAGGAGGTCCGGAGGTTTCCACAGATCTGTTGCTCCACTGATTCTGGCGCTACCCGCAGCCAAAGAAAACAAAACTGACTCGACCGACGGTTCACAGTCTGCACTCGCTCCCTGACAGCAGGAAGTAAAGTGTGTTTATCAGGAACGATGTGTTTACATGTCAGGAAGTCTCCCTACACAATCTGCCCACAATATACGGAAGAATCATCCTGTAAGCTAGAAATGTTGAACAACCTTATAGCCTGACCTGTTTCGAACTGTTTTGTTTTGTTGAACTGAATTGTTGAAGATCACTGTTTGATTTTGTTCTGATACTGATGTTTTATAAATTAAAGTAAATAACTATTTCATTGTCACTTTTTTTCAGCCTACTCTGAACCTGACATCCAGTTCTGTCACAATGAAGAGGAGAAGGAACCAGTCCAGAACAAGGACTTGCCTGATCCTTCCTGGACGTCAGCTGATTGTTGGAAACATCCGACAGAGAATGACGGCACCTCCATCGTCACCTTCATGCAGGGCAGCGGTCCTCGTCACTGCCTGTCCAAAAACAGCGACGCCATCGACTTTTTCAACCTGCTCTTTCCTGCAAAACTGGTGGAGCTGATCACCGAGGAGACCAACGCTCACGTCAAGACCTGCCAGTACCTGGGCTCCAGCTTCCCCGACTGGGTCCCCGTCACCAGCCATGAGATCAAAGGTTTCATGGGCCTGGTCATCCTGATGGGGATCCAGAACCTTCCCGACCCATCTCACTACTGGTCCTGGAGTCACTACGACAACAGCTACACCTTCTACAGGGCTATGAGCTTCAAACGCTTCAAGCAGATTGCTGCTAACATCCGCATGGGCAGCTTCACCACAGACGAGTACCGTGGCACCAGCAGGTCCAGTGACTCGCTGCACATCTTCAGGCCGATGCTAGCCATGATGGGCAGAGCGATGTGGAACACCTACCTGCCAAACTGCTCCCTGTCCATCGACAGGGCGCTGCTTCCCTGCCTGGAGGAGGAGAGTGACCACGCCAAGGGCAGCCCAAAGACACAGCCTCAGGTGTGGCTGCTCTGTGACTCCAAGTCCGGCTACTGCCACCGCCTCTTCATCCAGGTCGGGGCGAAGATGGGCGAGGAGCTGGGCTTCACCGTGGTGCCGGAGCTGGTGAAGGGTCTGGAGGACAAACGCCACCATCTTTACCTGGCCAGCTCGCTTACATCTGTCCCACTCATGCAGAAGCTTCTGGATCAGGGTATCTATGCCTCGAGCTCCTTCCCTCCACCCAACCCCATCCTGCCCAGAGAGCTGTGGGAGGAGGGCCAGCTGGAGAAACCCGGGGACTTCCTGCAGAGGCAGTTTGGCCCTCTGCTGGCCACCAGGTGGAGGGACATGAAGGAGATGGGCTGCCTGTCAACTAATGCAGCTCCAGGTGAACGGGACACTGTTTGGAGGCGGTCTCAGACCAAAGTGGGAGAACTGGACCCCATCGACCGCCCTCAGGCCTTCCGCCTCCTACAGGAGAACATGCGAGGGGTCGACATTTGCAAGCAGCTGCTGGCCTGCAACCCGCTGGGAGGAATCCCCCTGGACCGACACTGGCGCAGCCTCTTCTGGTTCCTGGTCAACCTGAGCATCGTCAATGCCTTCATTGTGCTGCGGGAGAGCCGCAAAGAGAACCCGCCTGCCTGGGTTCAAGACGGCCTCTTTACTCAGGTCAACTTTCGTAAGCGTTTGGGTAACCAGCTCGCCAAGTGTGCTCAGAAATACTTTGAGACGATGGAGATTGCCAGCTCCCGTGCTACAAGGACTGGGGTGGCAGACGAGCCAGTCAAACAAAGACACAGGATGGCGAAGATCAGCAGCATCTCCAAGAGGTGCAAGAACTGCAACTTAAAGAGCATCCGCCATGAGAGCGTGTATGGCTGCATCATCTGTAAAGTCAACCTGTGCAAACATCCAAACTGCTTCTGGGAATATCATGGCCTGTCACCTCTGAACAAAGGTCAGTGTTTCACACGTTACTCAAAGGTTGTGATCGGTTCTGTAACTGAGAAGTTGGTTTATTATTGTTAAACTTGGTAGCTAAATGCTAACGTTGTACGTTCACCACTATGTTACCGGTTTGATCCCGTTGGTGATCTTTGTTGCGTGTCACCCACGTCTCTACCCTCTGTTTCCTGTCTGCCTCCACTGTCATATAAAGGAACATGTAAAAGAATCTCTAAAAATCTGCACAGTTAAAGATTCATGTTTGATGTTTTTAACAGGGTCAGCAAAGGTTGGATTTCTCAAGGACAGAATAAGGTAATTATTTCAGATATATGTACATTTTTTTTATCTCTAATATATTTGTTTTAATGTTTAATTTTGGATTCATTTTGTCTTCTAGTTTTACATTTTTGTGTCTCATGTTAGTGGAAGACTAGTTGAGTTTATAAGTTGAGGTTGAAGCCTCCTCTGTTTTGTCAGATGTTGTTGCTGTGTTTGATTAACATACGTTTGATTATCTGTGCTGCAGCGGCGCCATTGAGGTGAATGAGGTGAAGGACACTGTGGACGGGGCGATGGCCCCCGTGGAGGACTTGGACTTCTCTGATGATGAGAGACTTGAGGATCTGGATGACATCGATGAAGAAACTGAAGATATTAAGGATGAATTTCTCAAAGAAGAAAAACGTCCAACGTCTCACCTGCCGTCAACAACGAATGGCCATGCACAACCAGAAACCATGTTGCCTGCATCTAAAGATCGTGATGACTTCCTCAGTGCCCGTCAGTTAAGGATCACCCTGTTCGCTCTGTGTGACGGACTCCAGCAAGCCTCAAGGGTCTTTTCCACTGACATGCAGCTCATCCGGTCGTGGCTGAAGGAGGCCAGGAAGCGCTTGAAGCAAACTGAGCAGAAACAGAAGGTCCACTCTGACGGCGGCGACCGTATGGTGGCCTGGGTGATGTCCATGCGCGAGCAGCAGCTTCCGATCACGGAGAGCAACCTCTTCCACAAAGCCTCCATGCTGAAGAAGAAGGGTGCATTCAGCGACTCCTTCCGCATCTCGTATGACTGGGCGGTGAGCTTCATGCTGCAGTATCGGTTGGGCGTAAGGAGCATCGGCAGGGAGGCCACGCTATCTCGCACACTACCACCTTCCCTGGTGGCCAAGATCAAGTCCTTCAGGGAGTTTACCCACAAGGTTGTCCAGGCCAAAAAGCTATCAGAAAACACTGTGGCTGCCATGGATGAGCTGTGTCTCTTTGTGGATCTGAGGTTAGTTCAGGACAAGTCTCGCCGCTCTGAGGCCCTGGAGCTCACAGGGTCTTTACCTCTGGTCACTGTGTACCTGACAGTGCTGGCTGATGGTACCATGCTGCCATCTCTGGTGCTAGCCAACAGGCAGCTGGCTGAGAAAGTCCTACCGGAGTTCGTTCTGCTGGAGGCCGGCCCAGAGAGTCTGTTAGTAGAAGAGGCCTTGGATCTCTGGACCAACAAGGTTTGGCTCCAGCACGTGTCCAGTCTGGCTCAGCCCAGTAAGTCAATTTTGGTCCTGGACCGACACCGTGAACACTTAGGTGATCCGTTCCTGACTTCCATCAGCGGGTCGGGTACTCTCCCGGCCGTGATTCCTGGAGGCTGCTCCCTCCATCTTCAGCCCCTGGAGGTTTGCGTGAAGCCGGTTCTGCAGCGCTTCCTGCTGTCACGCTGGGCGAAGTTCACCTCCAGAAACCCGGAGGAGCTGGAGGAGTCGTTGCCTCAACAGCTCCAAGCAAATGTCGCCCAGCTGCTTGTTGATTGGGTGGTTGAAGCCCTGACACACCTGAACAAACTCCCACAGCTGTGGAAGAAGTCGTTCCACCTGACAGGCCTTCTGCCCGAGGAGGGGGATGAGAAGGAGGGGGAGAAGATATGTCAGAAACCAGAGGAGATCCAGTCGGACCTCCTCAGGAACCTGACAGAGACCCTGCTGGGAACTGAAGCTTTGGAGGACAGTCCTCCTGATCTGCTGGAGCTGGAGGAGGACACCGAGGAGGACCAGGAACAAGGAGAAGAAGAGGAGAAACATGAGGACAAAGAAGAGGAAGAAAAGGGGTTGAACAAGGACAGTGAAGAAACAGGGAAGGAGATGGAGGAGGAAGGGAAGGAAACAAAGGAGGGAGGGAGGCTGGAGGACTCAGACAAGGAAGGAAAAGACATAATCGAAGGTGTTGAAGACAGCAATGAGACAGAGGAGGACAAGAAAGACGAAGTTCAGAAGCTGGAGGAGGACAGCGAGGAGGAAGGAAAGGAGACAGAGGAGGACAGAAAGGAGGTGAGCAAGGAGAGACGAGAGACAAGGATAGTGATAGGAGAGGAGGTCGGTGATGAGTGGAAGATAACGGTGAAGAGCAGGACTGAAGGAGTGGAGGCTGATGGAGAGGACGCGGACAGGATGCACCAAAGCTGAACTAGTGATGAAGACGTGGATGAAGGTCCACAGACTGTAAACACCTGAACAAGTCGTCTAAGTCGGCTCACTGCCAGATATCATCCTGACATTTACTGAAAATACAGAAAGCCGTTCTGGCGGTGAGGCAGTGGTGGTAAAGTCGAGCAGGAAGCGACCAGCACAGCTGACTGCGAACGACTGCATCACCTGTCAGTCAGAGCAGACTCAACCTCAAACATACCTGTCTTAGTGCGGACTTAAAGCTCCAGTCCACCACAGGTGAATTATACCATGTGATCTGGCTCAGACTGTGAGGTGAGCAGTGAAATTCAGAATCTGCCCTCAGACTGACGTTTGTATTAGTATGGAGAAGCTGTAGGTTTTCCTATTCACTTCAATTCAGTAGCTACAGCAGCGTCTAGTGGACATGAGAGGAACTGCAGCTCAACACACTGCAACTGTGCTGGTTGCTGCTTGTTTGGGAGAAACCAGCTGGACTGAGTCGTCGTTGGATGTAAAACCTGATTTGGTTTAGTCAACAAGTGAATTTCTGCCTAAACCCTGCAGAGACGCCATGTTTGATTTGTGAAGACGATCCTGCGGTTCAGGCTGCTTCACTGATTGCAGGATATTCACAGATGTCTTCACTCTTGTGGTTTTTCACAGCCACATCAAATTACTTCTCAACCTTCAAGTCCCTCCGTCCTCCAGACCAGCCAATCAGCTCAGATCCAGCTATTAATTAGACATTCAGCGTCACGTACAGTTATGAATAACATCATTTTCTGTGTGGGTCTGTAGAGATCTTCATGAGCACAGTTCAAACATTAGATGTTTAATTCAATGGCCAAATTAAAACTTCTTCAAACAAACGGTTTGTGTTTCTGTTTATACCAAAATGTGACTGAGTGAGTCGACATTAATGGACTACAAACAAACATCGTCCTTAGACGATCCTCATAGCTTAACAGATGAATTATCTGAGCTTTATGGTCCACTGTGTGTTTCAACTGATCCAACATTGAGCTAGTCACCACAACATCCCCAGACTCCATTAACAAATGTGTCAGTTCAGTGAGTTGTTGAGTTGGAGACACTTTATAAACTTTGTGAAACTCTGTCTCTGACTGATTCTGACTTATTTGTTCCTTCTTGTAAATTCAGCAAATGTTCTACATGAACTTCTTTCCGTCTTTGAGCAGAAACATGGAGTCTGTTTGTTCCCTGGTCAGCACCAGCACCAGTGGTGACACTCGGTCTGAACATGAAACACTGTAGGGAACCACAGTGCAGACAGACGGAGTACAAACGCTTTAATAGATTATTTTTATTATCTGTTGATTGTTGAGGAAACTTTTCCAACCAGTGAAAAATGTTCATCAGTTTCCTAAAAGCCGTCTCGACCTGCAGACAGATTCAGAGAATGCTGGAGAACATTTTGAGCCATAAATCCATTTTAAAACTAGTTTCTGATAAATGTCCTTCAGTTGCAGACGAGATGTTGACTGACTGTTTCTGAACGCTCTGCAGCAGCTTCCTGTTCTGACGGAGACGATCTCTGGAAGCTGATTGGCTGGTCTGAAGATGTGGACTAATACGATGTGATTCAGTTTTCAGGACTGGAACAGACGTGTGTCATGTGAGAGAAGCTGGACCTGAGCAGACAATGAAGATGAATGTTGGAGGAGTTTTCTGTGTTTATTGAACTGTATAAATGAATATTTGTTTTTTTATTGTGTCCATCAGATAAAAGATGATTTCATGGTGTCTGAATCTGATCGTGATCCTGCAGAACTCATGTTATCTCGGTGCTGAAGACTTCGGATGATCTTCCTCAGAAATAAAATTAAACCATCTTCACATCTGGTGTGTTTTTCTCTTTTAATGTGTATTTGTCAGAAACATGTATATGAATCGTCAACGCTGTCGACCGCAGCAGTGATTTCTTTCCATATGGAATCTTCTGACTTCCTTTGATGCCACTTTTCAGGCTGCCAAATAAAACTCATTTGTTTAATTGTACTTGCGATGTTATGGTCTCAATTTCAAGGTCGGAGAAGTTCCTCTTCTTGGACGTATTACGCATCTCCATGTCGTAAACTCTAGGGGCGAGGCCTCTAAACAGAATATTTAAGGGTGTGATATTTAAATGACGATTGTTTCCAGCCGCCACATTTATCAACGCCCGATCATTCTTACGCTGTGATAGGCGAGATACAAACGTTTCATGAATCACACGTGAACCCTGTCGTAAGATGATTTCTGCGCTGGTTTCTACGTTCGATTGATAAATGAGGGCCGCTGTGATGATCAGATCTAAAACCTGCAGCATGGACAGAAGACCTGAGGGTCTCTGCAGTCTTCAGATGTTTCTGACTTAAATACAACAGAGTAGAGGTCACAAACTTTACGACAGTCATGAATCACTTCTTCCCAAAACAACGACCCTCTGGTGTTTGTGTTGATCATGTCTTCAGTGACCCTCTGGTGTTTGTGTTGATCATGTCTTCAGGACGTTGACCCTCTGGTGTTTGTGTTGATCATGTCTTCAGTGACTTGATCATGTCTTCAGGACGTTGACCCTCTGGTGTTTGTGTTGATCATGTCTTCAGGACGTTGACCCTCTGGTGTTTGTGTTGATCATGTCTTCAGGACGTTGACCCTCTGGTGTTTGTGTTGATCATGTCTTCAGGACGTTGACCCTCTGGTGTTTGTGTTGATCATGTCTTCAGTGACCCTCTGGTGTTTGTGTTGATCATGTCTTCAGGACGTTGACCCTCTGGTGTTTGTGTTGATCATGTCTTCAGTGACCCTCTGGTGTTTGTGTTGATCATGTCTTCAGTGACCCTCTGGTGTTTGTGTTGATCATGTCTTCAGGACGTTGACCCTCTGGTGTTTGTGTTGATCATGTCTTCAGGACGGTGACCCTCTGGTGTTTGTGTTGATCATGTCTTCAGGACGGTGACCCTCTGGTGTTTGTGTTGATCATGTCTTCAGGACGTTGACCCTCTGGTGTTTGTGTTGATCATGTCTTCAGTGACTTGATCATGTCTTCAGGACGGTGACCCTCTGCCCCTCATGACTTTCTGACACACACCTTGAAGGGGAATCTCCTCCTCTCACATCCTGACATGGTCTTTACAGTTCATTGATCACTGAATGGAAACATCTGAGATCAGTGAAACAAACAACGTTCATTAGCCGACACCGATGAGGGGATTTCTTTACTCGAGTTTTGATCGTCAGTCTGTAAAGATTTTCTCTTCCTGTTCAGGACTTTCTTCATGTGTGAAACCAAGTAAAAACATTTTTTTCACACGTTTCCACAGAAAAAAGTCAGGAAGCTGTTTGACATGATTTAGTGAATTTCACACGATTGACATGTGGTTTGATGCATTTTTCATGAATACTGTCAGTTTAAATAAAGTCATGAAGTGTTCACTCAGTTTAAACAGTTTAAATGTGAGAAAATTACGTCAGTTTTCAGACATTTTGTCCTTCAACAGTGGACTTTGTGTAGAATGACTGTGATGAATCAGATCTTATTAAACATGGAGAGACGAAGAAGCGTCTCTGCCGTCTTCACAATGTTTCTGACAACAACAGATCAGAGGACACATACTTTACTCCTTCCCCTGATGTTTGTGTTGATTGTGTCTTCAGGACAGAGACAGGAGGGAAAGTTAATCTCCTCCTCTCACATCCTGACATGTTCTCTACATTACATTGATTACTGAATTCAGATTACTCTCTTCATCATGTACTGTAAATCGTCCAGTCCTTGTATCCTCCCGCTGCTTCCAAAGAAACCGCTTCCTCTGTTTTTAAGTTGAGGTTCAAAGATTACACTCAGAATTACAAGAGGTCACGACTATAAACTGGATCTACGGACACGTCAGCATCACAACAGAACCTGGAAATACACACCGACAAAAAGTTCTACAATCAAATATTAATTAAATAAGAAAAAACATAAGTAACATGAATTTGAATGAACTGAAACTCAACAGTAAAGACAAGCGAGGTCTCAGCTTCACACACCGACTGAGAGCTTCGTCCTCTAACAAAACATTTGTGGGTAAAACAGAAATTCATTCAGAACCACATAAAGAATCTGTTTGATTTTATAACGTCATGAAAATCATGTTTGGGCTTTAAAGGGTTAATATGCGGAATGTGTGGCCACAGTGTAAAAACCGCCCCTCGTCTCTGATTGGCTGTGTTGGCAGTTAAACTCCGCCCTCTCAGTTCTGTTCGGTGGACCTGGTCTGAGAGAGTCCAGACCGTCAGAATCAGCCTCAGACATGGGTGAGCTCATTTTCATTATTTTATCCTCCCCCCCCTCCCTCGGCCTCTCTGCAGCTTGTTTGTCTCAGCTGCTTAAATCTCACATTTTTCTCATGAAGTCTGGTTGGAGCAGAGCTGCAGCTCTCAGCAGGTCTCTGCTGTTGAACTTTGCTCTGGTTCCTGAGTGAAAAGATGTTTCCTGCAGCTGCACAGTCTCAGTCAGCTCAGGAGCACAAACTAAAGGTGCAGTCCGTGAAATCTAAAGGACAGTTAAAGTTTTAACTAGTGAACGTTTGTTTCTGTTCTTTTTTTCTTTGCTGCCGATAAAAGCAGAGACTTTATTTACACGTCTGTCAGAATAAATATGAATTATCCTGCAGGAAATGTAACATTTACAAAATATCAAAGTGAAGTCGTTGATTTTTGGAAACTTTAATCATGTTCATCAGTTTGTGTGCAGAAACATTCACATCCTGTGAATCCAAGGAGTTTGTTTCTTCATGAAACATGAAACATCTGCCTTCAGGTGCTTCAATCAACGACTCATCAGAGGCGCTCAGGGTCGATTCAGCTCAGCTGTTCTGGCTGCAGGATCTGGTTTTAAATCAAATCTGTGGCGCTGCTCCTCCTCGTCACTGCCCTGAACCAGTTTGTGACACGTTTCATCACCTCAGAGTTTATTTCAGTTAATGATTACATTTCAGCAGGTCAGTGGGCTCGTGTGGTGACTCTGTGTCTGCTGTCACAGTTAATAAATCACTTATTATATATATAATATATATATATATATATATATATATATATATATATATATATTCAGGAGAAAATTAAATAAAAACACAACAGAAGACTAGTCAGACTACAGACTGCTGCAGTGATGTCAGAGGCTGGCCGAGTGTCGTCTCTTCTCATTGGATCATTTTCAGCTTCAGTCTCAGTAAACATTTGTTTTATTCTTTAAAAAGAGAAAGTTTGAGACAAAAAGACATTTTACATGCGGCTGCAGATCATTTTCCAACAATGTTTTGTTCAAATAATTTAGTTTATGACTGAATTTAAATCATTTTTATGTTTTCCATATTTTGGTGCGTTCAAGGACTTTTTGACAAACAGGAGTTGAGACCTTTCTGTCTATAAACCAACTTCGAGCTGTGCAAAGGATCATGGGAACTCAAAAATGTTTCTGCTAAAAACATGTTAAATGCAGCATCAGGGAGGGTTTTCAAAATAAAAGTTGGTTCTGCCAATAATCAATAATCCAAATAGTTTTTGATTAATTTTATTATTCAAAAACTGTGTGTGTGTGTGTGTGTGTGTGTGTGTGTGTGTGTGGGTTACATTAGTTCACATGAATCTTCTCGGCCTGATGATAAAACCTTGAGTTTGTTCCAGCTGTTGAATCGTTTCACTCACATGAATCATGTTAATAATCATAACAATCATTACTGACATGATTTTAACTCTTTGTGTTCAGTGATTAAAGATAAAACCCGTCTGACTCGTTCAGATCACATCAGTCCTGTTGGTCTGAAGATGTTTTAAAGCTCCTCCTGGTTCAGTTCTGCTGGCTGGTGACCTCTGACCTCTGTGACATGTTGTGTTTTCTCAGCCAGCTGTTCAGGATGTGGACCAGGATACCGCAGCCCGCTGGACGCCATGAAGGGTGAGTGTTCGTGTCTGTGTGTGTTTGAAATAACGCTTCAACATTTAGCGATTTCACTGAGTCATGTGATCAGATATGAAACCAGTAGCTGGCAACTCATTAGCTTAGCTTAGCATAAAGACTTGAAATGGGGGGAAACAGTTAGCCTGTCTGTCCACATGAACTCACTCTACAAGAGTTTTACTTGTTCTTCCTGTTGAAGGTCCTCGGGAGGAGATCGTCTACCTGCCCTGCATCTACCGCAACACCGACATCCTCAAACCTGACTACCTTGCCACCGTCGACGTGGACCCGAAATCCTCCACCTACTGCCAGGTAGAATGAGTCAACCAATCAGCTGCGAGACGACCTTCTGCTCCAGTTTACTGTCTTCTTTGAGTGTAAATCAATGACTTCTCTACTTTGACCTGTGGTGACCTTTGACCTCTGCCCTCGCAGGTCATCCACCGACTGCCGATGCCGAACCTTCGCGACGAGCTGCATCACTCTGGCTGGAACGCCTGCAGCAGCTGCTTTGGTGACGCCTCGAAGAAGAGAAACCGTCTGATTCTGCCGTCGCTCATCTCGTCCAGGATCTACGTGATCGACGTTGGGACGAATCCCCGAGCGCCGCAGATCCACAAGGTACAGACAGCACGGCACCGCTGAACACAGGTCAGCCAATCAGAAGCAATGAAGTAATCACATACATGAGTGAGTGTAACACCGACCTGATGACACTAAACTGACGCAGGATCAGAAAGTCAACTGATTATCAGGCTTCTATAAGAATCCAACCTTCAGCTCGATGTTAGAAGACTGACATGAAAACATTGAGCTCAGTGAATCTGAAGGTCGCTGCTTGTTTCTGTGATGAAACCTGGACGTGAATCGCTGTTTACACAGCGGAGATGGAAACCTCATCTGTGAGAGACGGACTCCAGATTCACTGTGTCGTCATGTTCGTTGTAGTGGTCTGATGAATAAAATCTGTTCACAGAGGAGCGGAGGAGGAGGAGGAGGAGGAGGAGGAGGAGCAGAGAGACTGAGGAGGAGGAGGGGCAGAGAGACTGAGGAGGAGGAGGAGGAGGAGGGGCAGAGAGACTGAGGAGGAGGGGCAGAGAGACTGAGGAGGAGGAGGAGGAGGAGGAGGAGCAGAGAGACTGAGGAGGAGGAGGAGGAGGAGGAGGAGCAGAGAGACTGAGGAGGAGGAGGAGGAGGAGAGAGACTGAGGAGGAGGAGGAGGAGGAGCAGAGAGACTGAGGAGGAGGAGGAGGAGGAGAGAGACTGAGGAGGAGGAGGGGCAGAGAGACTGAGGAGGAGGAGGAGGAGGAGGAGGAGGAGCAGAGAGACTGAGGAGGAGGGGCAGAGAGACTCAGGAGGAGGAGGGGCAGAGAGACTCAGGAGGAGGAGGAGGAGGAGGAGCAGAGAGACTGAGGAGGAGGAGGGGCAGAGAGACTGAGGAGGAGGAGGAGGAGGAGCAGAGAGACTGAGGAGGAGGAGGAGGAGGAGGAGGAGGAGAGAGACTGAGGAGGAGGAGGAGGAGGAGGAGGAGCAGAGAGACTGAGGAGGAGGAGGAGGAGGAGAGAGACTGAGGAGGAGGAGGAGGAGGAGCAGAGAGACTGAGGAGGAGGAGGAGGAGGAGAGAGACTGAGGAGGAGGAGGGGCAGAGAGACTGAGGAGGAGGAGGAGGAGGAGGAGGAGGAGCAGAGAGACTGAGGAGGAGGGGCAGAGAGACTCAGGAGGAGGAGGGGCAGAGAGACTCAGGAGGAGGAGGAGGAGGAGGAGCAGAGAGACTGAGGAGGAGGAGGGGCAGAGAGACTGAGGAGGAGGAGGAGGAGGAGCAGAGAGACTGAGGAGGAGGAGGAGAGAGACTGAGGAGGAGGAGGAGGAGCAGAGAGACTGAGGAGGAGGAGGGGCAGAGAGACTGAGGAGGAGGAGGAGGAGGAGGAGCAGAGAGACTGAGGAGGAGGAGGGGCAGAGAGACTGAGGAGGAGGAGGAGGAGGAGGAGGAGCAGAGAGACTGAGGAGGAGGAGGGGCAGAGAGACTGAGGAGGAGGAGGAGGAGGAGGAGCAGAGAGACTGAGGAGGAGGAGGGGCAGAGAGACTGAGGAGGAGGAGGAGGAGGAGGAGGAGCAGAGAGACTGAGGAGGAGGGGCAGAGAGACTGAGGAGGAGGGGCAGAGAGACTGAGGAGGAGGAGGAGGAGGAGGAGCAGAGAGACTGAGGAGGAGGAGGAGGAGGAGAGAGACTGAGGAGGAGGAGGAGGAGGAGCAGAGAGACTGAGGAGGAGGAGGAGGAGGAGAGAGACTGAGGAGGAGGAGGGGCAGAGAGACTGAGGAGGAGGAGGAGGAGGAGGAGGAGGAGCAGAGAGACTGAGGAGGAGGGGCAGAGAGACTCAGGAGGAGGAGGGGCAGAGAGACTCAGGAGGAGGAGGAGGAGGAGGAGCAGAGAGACTGAGGAGGAGGAGGGGCAGAGAGACTGAGGAGGAGGAGGAGGAGGAGCAGAGAGACTGAGGAGGAGGAGGAGAGAGACTGAGGAGGAGGAGGAGGAGCAGAGAGACTGAGGAGGAGGAGGGGCAGAGAGACTGAGGAGGAGGAGGAGGAGGAGCAGAGAGACTGAGGAGAAGGAGGAGAGAGACTGAGGAGCAGGGAGACTGAGGAGGAGGAGGAGGAGGAGGAGGAGCAGAGAGACTGAGGAGGAGGAGGGGCAGAGAGACTGAGGAGGAGGAGGAGGAGGAGGAGCAGAGAGACTGAGGAGGAGGAGGGGCAGAGAGACTGAGGAGGAGGAGGAGGAGGAGGAGGAGCAGAGAGACTGAGGAGGAGGGGCAGAGAGACTGAGGAGGAGGGGCAGAGAGACTGAGGAGGAGGAGGAGGAGGAGGAGCAGAGAGACTGAGGAGGAGGAGGGGCAGAGAGACTGAGGAGGAGGGGCAGAGAGACTGAGGAGGAGGAGGAGGAGGAGGAGGAGGAGCAGAGAGACTGAGGAGGAGGGGCAGAGAGACTGAGGAGGAGGAGGAGGAGCAGAGAGACTGAGGAGGAGGAGGGGCAGAGAGACTGAGGAGGAGGAGGAGCAGAGAGACTGAGGAGGAGGAGGAGGAGGAGGAGGAGCAGAGAGACTGAGGAGGAGGAGGAGGAGGAGGAGGAGGGGCAGGAGAAGGTTCATCCTGAGTTCAGACTGGACGATAAACACTAACAGCTGCTCTTGAAAAACTTGCTGATGTGGGAAATAAAAAATGTTGCTCTGTCCGATAAATCAGAAAGCAAACATGTCAGCGTTTATTCATCAGCCAATCAGATTTTAACAAACCATTGAAGAACAGAGGACGGTTACTGCTTGTGTCCTCTGATGCAAACTGGGAAATTTTGCAGCAGGATGTGAGTCAGTACCGCTCAGTCGGACCTCGTGGTACTCCCTTCAGGTCAGTACGAGATCACAGCTGAAGGAGTTCGAGTATCTCAGAGTCTTGTTCATCAGGCGGGGTCATCCAGCTGTACCACGTCAGCACAACAGGGCCGATGTTTTGGACTATCATTGCACAGAGACTACAACCTCAGTCCTCAGCTGAGGTTCTGGTCTCTGCTCCAGTCCTCAGCTGAGTTTCTGGTCTTGGCTCCAGTTTGCTTGGTGGGTGGAGGAGCTCAGATATCCGTCCTCCTGGACAGCCCCTTGTGGACTTTAAACTGAACAGGTCCAACCAGAAGGAAACTGAACTATATATCCCATCTGGTCTGGGAACAACTTCGGGTTCGCCAGAAAGAGGGAAAGGAAATTTGGGTGACCTTGCTTGCTTAGCTGCGAACCTGAGCCAGTCTTCAGCCAGTACCTCATGGTTCTAGGTTCTGATCTTAGTAAGACTGCCAGTCAGTAACACAAGGTTCTTGATTCCTATCCTAGTAAAACTCCAGTCAGCACAGCAGTTAAGGTCTGGAGTCTTAATGGAAGCAGAACCCAGGACCCTGATCAAATAACTTAATGATAAGATCAAATAACGATCAAATAACTAAAGATCAAATAACTAAAGATCAAATAACTTAATGATAAGATCAAATGACTAAAGATCAAATAACTTAATGATTACATGATTCTTGTGGAAAGACCTCTGGGTTCTTTTTTTAGTAGGACTTCAGTCAGTTACACGAGGATCATAGTACCAGTCCCAGTAATTGTCCAGCCACTACCATAGGGTTGTGGGTTCTAATCCCAGTAAAACTCAAGGTGAGCAGCTGAAGCTACTGCTGATGACTTGTGTTGATGTTATATCACTGTATCTTCAGATGGTGGAGCCTGTTGATCTGTACTATAAGTGTGGCCTGGCAAACCCTCACACCACCCACTGTCTGGGCAGCGGTCAGATCATGATCAGCTGTATGGGAGACCCTTCCGGCAACGGCAAAGGTGAGACAACCAGCAGACTGGATCATAAATCAGCCCACCTGTTCAGATAGACCAGCCCTTAAGTAAAGAATGTCAAAGGAACAATCGATGATTGTAAAATCCTCTTGTTCAACTAGTCATGTACACTATGAACGACAAACTTTCCCTCTTCATTGTTGTCGTAACGTCCTCTAGTGGACAGTTGATGTGTTAGACCTGCTGTCTCCTCCCAGGTGGTTTTGTCTTGCTGGATGGTGAGACGTTCGACGTGGTGGAGAACTGGGAACATCCGGGTGAAGCAGCACCCTTTGGATATGACTTCTGGTACCAGCCTCGACATAATGTGATGATCAGCACTGAATGGGGGGCACCCAAAGCTCTTGTTGGTGGATTTAATCCAGTCCATGTCAAAGAAGGTGAGTCAGGAGGAACATTTCAACGTCATTCCTCTTATTATGTCACAGAAATATGATCAACACGCTGTTATCCCAGACCCTCAAGG
This sequence comes from Pagrus pagrus, assembly GCF_965226575.1. Taxonomy (NCBI): domain Eukaryota; kingdom Metazoa; phylum Chordata; class Actinopteri; order Spariformes; family Sparidae; genus Pagrus; species Pagrus pagrus. The sequence goes on along the minus strand of NC_140191.1, from coordinate 255,598 downwards.
TTTTAGGTTCTGAACCCTGTCAGACTTATTGATCACAGTAACACAGGACACAGGATTATGATCCCAGTAAGACTACAATTAGTGCATCTGAATTCTCGGTTTGTTCTACCAGGATTCAAGTTGGTATCGCAGGGTTCAAGATCCCTGTAAGACTTGAGTCTGTACCACAGACTGCAGGGTGTTCATCAAAGCAACACTAGGTAGTTTGGACTCATTACTGCCCCCGGCTGGTTGAGAAGCGCAATTATCTGTTACCAGTGTCGTAAATACTGTCGCTGTACGAGCCTCCCTGGGGAAAATGAATACACGTGAATCTGTTGACGGAGCCGGCGAATCACAAAACCGTCTGGAAAAAACCTCAACCGAGTGCCGACAACAAGCTCGATTCAGAGAGAGCAGCTGGTAGTTTGTTAGCATGAAGGCTGCACAGCACATTAGCATGCTAGAGTTATTCTCATACCGAGTTGGTTGTAGTGACTGCACCGACTTAGTTACTTCCAAAACACGATGCTTGGGCATGAATGTGTTTAGTAACGTCTGAAAATATAACTATGTTTTCAGGAGTCACTAAATACAATCGCAAGTTGTGACGTTGTGTTCAGCGTAATAACTACAACCAACTCGGTACGACAACAGTAAGCAGCATGCTAACGTTACCTCCTGATCACACTGTTCAACTATTACGTTGATGATCTGCATGAACTAAGGAATCTGCAACTTTACAAGACAAGACGTTCACAGTGTTTTAGTCAGTTGGTCATCGTCTACAGTCACTACATGGAAACGAGCAAGCTATCAAACGGACAGCATTAGCTTATCTCCCGGCTTTATTACGGTTATAAACTGGACAAACAGAGCCCCAATGAACACCACGTAACAACAAATCAACTCAAAGTAAAAGTCGGTAAGATAATAATTATGTATATATGTAATATATGACTTACAAATCCAGTAGCATCGAGGCTAGGTCACCATCGGTCTTGAAATCCATTTCTTCTCTCAGCTCGCTCCACCGAGTGTAAGCTGGTCTAATATTTATCCGTGCCCGGCTCGTGTTTAGCTGGCTCGGCCATGGTGTTGGTTTACAAAAAATCCAAGTAGCTGCTGGCTAAATCCACCAATGAATAAACATTTCGTAAAGCAGGTCGCACTAGACTTCTTTACGACAGGTATGCTCCGACCCGATCTGGGGAGTTACACAGTGCGCGACCTCCCTCAGGCTGCAGAGGCGTCACCGTTCATCCTATTAACCTTTATTCTACCACTTAACTGAGTTTAGAAACATTATTTTAAAGTCGAAAAACTACCTAGTGTTGCTTTAACTGAGAGAACTTCATGTGATACAAGAAAGTAAAAGTCATTCAGCACATAGTTCTATATCTGCCCAGAACAATGTCCAGCTCTCTCTTGCACCTTTGGACAAACATCAGACCTCAGCTCATTCGAGTTCACTGTTGTTGGTTTCCCAGGTCACTACGGCAGCTCCCTCCATGTTTGGGACTGGACTACCCACAGGAAGCTGCAGACGCTCGATCTGGGTGAGGAGGGTGCAATTCCCCTGGAGGTCCGATTCCTCCATGACCCCAGCGCCACTGAGGGCTACGTGGGATGTGCTCTGCGGGGAACAGTCTTCAGATTCTACAAAACACCTGTCAGTATCACAGGTTCCAGATCCTAATAAGACTATCCACCAGTGTGCTGGGTAACTGGGTAAACGATTATGGGTGATACTTCTGGTGCTCGGTGGAACGAACATAAGTCACAAAGTATGATTATAACTGACGCACCGGCAGAACTTTCAAGGCTTTAGAAGTGTTAGCAATGTGGGCTAAGCAATAATAATAGTGTTGGTGGTATTTACTGGATAAAGAGACTAACCTGGATCTTAAATGTCATTACAGAACTTGAGGACAATGTTTGTGTTCCAAGCTTTTCAAATTACTCAAACTTAGCAATCAACAAAACATCTAAATATGTTAACACCAGTGATATGAGGCCTAACATCATCATCAACATCATTAGCCAGTTTAGCTAGCTAGATCTTTTGAGTGAGTGATACGCGTACCAGTCACTCTAAGAAACAGGCCAACCGCCAGATCCAGTTCAATGACTGGAAGCCCAGGAAGTCGCACTAACAAAATAAATAATAAACTAAATAATTCATGCAAGGTATCATATGGGCCAGAAATAAGGCGGATAGTCGGTACCACAGGGTTCTGGTTTTGACTACCAGCAAGAATCCAGTCAGTACCGCAGAGTTTGTAATGGACTGTTTGTGGTGGACTCTGGGTCTTCATAGAGCTCTGTTGATTCGTGATCAGTTGGATCTTTCTCTGAAAAAATAGTTGTGATAATAAGCTATAAAACTATATTATCTTGAACTTTAGACTGGTTTCCCTCAGTCAGGGGAGAGGACCTGAGTACAGGTACAACACAGAGAGGAGCTGAGTACAGGTACAACACAGAGAGGAGCTGAGTACAGGTACAACACAGAGAGGACCTGAGTACAGGTACAACACAGAGAGGAGCTGAGTACAGGTACAACACAGAGAGGAGCTGAGTACAGGTACAACACAGAGAGGAGCTGAGTACAGGTACAATACAAAGAGGAGCTGAGTACAGGTACAACACAGAGAGGAGCTGAGTACAGGTACAACACAGAGAGGAGCTGAGTACAGGTACAATACAGAGAGGAGCTGAGTACAGGTACAACACAGAGAGGACCTCAGAGTGACCGACAGTCTTTGAAACCAAGTGTGAATCTGTGTGTTCTCAGAAAGGTGACTGGACTGTAGAGAAGGTGATCAGTGTTCCCTGTAAGAAGGTGGAAGGATGGGTTCTGCCAGAGATGCCAAGTAAGACTGTCTGTCTGACTGACTGTCTGTCTGTCTGACTGTCTGTCTGTCTGACTGTCTGACTGTCTGTCTGACTGTCTGACTGACTGTCTGACTGTCTGTCTGACTGTCTGACTGTCTGACTGACTGTCTGACTGTCTGTCTGACTGTCTGTCTGACTGTCTGTCTGTCTGACTGTCTGACTGACTGTCTGACTGTCTGTCTGACTGTCTGACTGTCTGACTGACTGTCTGACTGTCTGTCTGACTGTCTGTCTGTCTGACTGTCTGTCTGACTGACTGACTGTCTGTCTGTCTGTCTCTCTCTGCAGGTCTGATCACAGACATCCTGATCTCATTGGACGACCGTTTTCTCTACTTCAGTAATTGGCTGCATGGTGACATCAGACAGTATGACATCACGGACAGGAGGAACCCACGATTGGTCGGCCAGGTCTGAATGTTATGACATCATTCAAGCGATGAACAGTTGAGAGCTCAGAGTGAGACAGCTAACCTGTCTGTCTCCTCCAGGTGTTCTTGGGAGGAAGTATCATCAGTGATGGTCCGGTCAGAGTCCTGGAAGACCCGGAGAACCAGTCGCAACCCCGCCCACGCATCATCCAGGTACCAGGGACAGGAAGCAGTGAGACAGGCAGTGAGACAGGAGGTAGAAAGACAGGAGGAGGTGAGACAGGAGACAGAGAGACCAAAGGCAGTGAGACTGGAGGCAGAAAGACAAAAGGCAGTGAGACAGGAGGTAGAAAGACAGGTGGTAGTGAGACAGAAGGCAGTGAGACTGGAGGCAGTGAGACAGGATTATTATTATTTGATCTATCTGATTGATTATTGATCTGTCTCTCTCTTTCTCCACCTGTCTGCCTCTCTACCTGTCGCTCTCTCAGGGGAAGCGTGTCCCTGGTGGTCCTCAGATGTTACAGCTGAGTTTGGACGGTCGGAGACTTTATGTGACGACGTCTCTCTACAGCGGCTGGGACAAACAGTTCTACCCCGACATGATCCGGTCAGTACTCATACTACTGCAGTACTCTCACTACTGCAGTACACACACTACTGCAGTACTCTCACTACTGCAGTACACACATTACTGCAGTACTCTCACTACTGCAGTACTCTTACTACTGCAGTACACACACTACACACACTACTGCAGTTCACACATTACTGCAGTACTCTCACTACTGCAGTACACACACTACACACACTACTGCAGTACTCACACTACTGCAGTACTCTCACTACTGCAGTACACACACTACTGCAGTACTCACACTACTGCAGTACTCTCACTACTGCAGTACACACACTACTGCAGTACACACACTACACACGCTACTGCAGTACTCACACTACTGCAGTACTCTCACTACTGCAGTACTCTCACTACTGCAGTACACACACTACTGCAGTACACACACTATTGCAGTACTCTTACTACTGCAGCACTCACATACTGCAGTACTCTATAGTATTATTATTGCAGTATACTGACACCTGATCAGAGGACACTACATGGCCAAAAGTTTGTGGACAGCTTGAAACAACTGCTGACACTGAGATATGACATCACACATGACGTCACACATGATGTCACACATGATGTCACACATGACGTCACACATGATGTCACACATGATGTCATGAGGTGTTTAATAAGGTCAGCAGGAATTTGTACACTGACAAAAACAGCAAAACAGGTCATCTGAGTCTGTCTCTCTGTCTCTCTCTCCTCCTGTCTGTCTGTCCTCCTGTCTCTCTGTCCTCCTGTCTGTCTGTCTGTCTGTCTGTCTCTCTCTCTCTCCTCCTATCTCTCTGTCTGTCTGTCTGTCTGTCTGTCTGTCTGTCTGTCTGTCCTCCTATCTCTCTGTCTGTCTGTCTCTCTGTCCTCCTGTCTCTCTCTCCTCCTGTCTGTCTGTCTGTCCTCCTGTCTCTCTGTCTGTCTGTCTCTCTCTCCTCCTGTCTCTCTCTCCTCCTGTCTCTCTCTCTGTCTGTCTGTCTCTCTCTCCTCCTGTCTCTCTGTCCTCCTGCCTGTCTGTCCTCCTGTCTCTCTGTCCTCCTGTCTCTCTCTCCTCCTGCCTGTCTGTCCTCCTGTCTCTCTGTCCTCCTGCCTGTCTGTCCTCCTGTCTCTCTGTCTGTCTGTCTCTCTGTCCTCCTGCCTGTCTGTCCTCCTGTCTCTCTGTCCTCCTGTCTGTCTGTCCTCCTGTCTCTCTCTCCTCCTGCCTGTCTGTCCTCCTGTCTCTCTGTCTGTCTGTCTCTCTCTCCTCCTGCCTGTCTGTCCTCCTGTCTCTCTGTCCTCCTGCCTGTCTGTCCTCCTGTCTCTCTGTCTGTCTGTCTCTCTGTCCTCCTGCCTGTCTGTCCTCCTGTCTCTCTCTCCTCCTGCCTGTCTGTCCTCCTGTCTCTCTCTCCTCCTGCCTGTCTGTCCTCCTGTCTCTGTCCTCCTGTCTCTCTGTCCTCCTGTCTCTCTGTCTGTCTGTCTCTCTGTCCTCCTGCCTGTCTGTCCTCCTGCCTGTCTGTCCTCCTGTCTCTCTCTCCTCCTGTCTCTCTGTCCTCCTGTCTCTCTGTCTGTCTGTCTCTCTCTCCTCCTGCCTGTCTGTCCTCCTGCCTGTCTGTCCTCCTGTCTCTCTCTCCTCCTGCCTGTCTGTCCTCCTGTCTCTCTGTCCTCCTGTCTCTCTGTCTGTCTCTCTCTCTCTCCTCCTGCCTGTCTGTCCTCCTGTCTCTCTGTCTGTCTGTCTCTCTCTCCTCCTGCCTGTCTGTCCTCCTGTCTCTCTGTCCTCCTGCCTGTCTGTCCTCCTGTCTCTCTGTCTCTCTGTCTCTCTCTCCTCCTGCCTGTCTGTCCTCCTGTCTCTCTCTCCTCCTGCCTGTCTGTCCTCCTGTCTCTCTGTCCTCCTGCCTGTCTGTCCTCCTGTCTCTCTGTCTGTCTGTCTCTCTGTCCTCCTGCCTGTCTGTCCTCCTGTCTCTCTGTCCTCCTGTCTCTCTCTCCTCCTGCCTGTCTGTCCTCCTGTCTCTCTGTCCTCCTGTCTCTCTCTCCTCCTGCCTGTCTGTCCTCCTGTCTCTCTGTCCTCCTGCCTGTCTGTCCTCCTGTCTCTCTGTCTGTCTGTCTCTCTCTCCTCCTGCCTGTCTGTCCTCCTGTCTCTCTGTCCTCCTGTCTCTCTCTCCTCCTGCCTGTCTGTCCTCCTGTCTCTCTCTCCTCCTGTCTCTGTCTGTCTGTCTCTCTCTCTCTCCTCCTGTCTGTCTGTCCTCCTGTCTCTCTGTCCTCCTGTCTGTCTGTCTCTCTCTCCTCCTGTCTCTCTGTCCTCCTGTCTCTCTCTCCTCCTGCCTGTCTGTCCTCCTGTCTCTCTGTCCTCCTGTCTCTCTGTCCTCCTGCCTGTCTGTCCTCCTGTCTCTCTCTCCTCCCGTCTCTCTGTCCTCCTGTCTCTCTGTCTGTCTGTCTCTCTCTCCTCCTGCCTGTCTGTCCTCCTGTCTCTCTGTCCTCCTGCCTGTCTGTCCTCCTGTCTCTCTGTCTGTCTGTCTCTCTGTCCTCCTGCCTGTCTGTCCTCCTGTCTGTCTGTCCTCCTGTCTCTCTCTCCTCCTGCCTGTCTGTCCTCCTGTCTCTCTGTCTGTCTGTCTCTCTCTCCTCCTGCCTGTCTGTCCTCCTGTCTCTCTGTCCTCCTGCCTGTCTGTCCTCCTGTCTCTCTGTCTGTCTGTCTCTCTGTCCTCCTGCCTGTCTGTCCTCCTGTCTCTCTGTCCTCCTGTCTCTCTCTCCTCCTGCCTGTCTGTCCTCCTGTCTCTCTCTCCTCCTGTCTCTCTCTCCTCCTGCCTGTCTGTCCTCCTGCCTGTCTGTCCTCCTGTCTCTCTCTCCTCCTGCCTGTCTGTCCTCCTGTCTCTCTGTCCTCCTGTCTCTCTCTCCTCCTGCCTGTCTGTCCTCCTGTCTCTCTGTCCTCCTGTCTCTCTGTCCTCCTGTCTGTCTGTGTGTGCAGGGAGGGCTCAGTGATGATGCAGATCGATGTGGACCGGGTCAGTGGAGGTCTCTCTGTCAATGAAACCTTCCTGGTGGATTTCGGTAAAGAGCCCGACGGTCCGGCTCTGGCCCACGAAGTCCGATATCCTGGAGGAGACTGTACGTCCGACATCTGGCTGTGAGGAGACAGAGTCCAATCACACAGAACCAGAACCTTTCCCAGAACCAGAAAGTTTCAGGTCCAACATCTGTTTAAACTTATCAACAACGTTATTACTAATGACTGACTGACACATTATTGATTATTATTAATGACTCACTGACACATTATTGATTATTACTAATGACTCACTGACACATTATTGATTATTACTAATGACTCGCTGACACATTATTGATTATTATTAATGACTCACTGACACATTATTGATTATTACTAATGACTCGCTGACACATTATTATTACTAATGACTGACTGACACATTATTGATTATTACTAATGACTCGCTGACACATTATTGATTATTACTAATGACTGACTGACACATTATTGATTATTATTAATGACTCACTGACACATTATTGATTATTACTAATGACTGACTGACACATTATTGATTATTACTAATGACTGACTGACACATTATTGATTATTACTAATGACTCACTGACACATTATTGATTATTATTAATGACTCACTGACACATTATTGATTATTACTAATGACTCACTGACACATTATTGATTATTATTAATACTGCATTCAAAACGTAGTAAAAGTACAAAGTATAATTAAATATATATCCTCAAAGAACCAGAAGTAACATTCTGTATTTTATAATGTTTTTTGTTTTCATCTCTTCAATGTTTCTCTTTTAATCTCTTTATCGACTGAAGCGTTCAGCAGCTGAATCTAATAATAATATGATTCAATAATATAACATATAATAATTGTCTTATAAAATATTTGTTGATTCATATTTTGCATTAAGTATCTAAACTTGCAGAGTAACTGGAGAATGTAATTGAGTAAAAGTATGAAGTAGCAGAAACTGGAGATATTTGAGTAAATACCTGAACGGTGTACAGTACAGTACTCGAGTAAATGTACTTAGTTACATTCCACCTGCTGTGTGAAGTGAGGTGACACGTTCCTGTGAGTGTGATTCAGGTAACAAAGGGACCAATCAGCTGCCAGCCTGACGCTCAGGTGCATCATGACCCACCTGTAACTGACCTGCTGCGACCTGTCGGCCTCTGCAGCGCCTCCTGCTGGTCACACTGTCAACTCACCATGTTTCAATAAAGTTCACCTTGATTCTGCGTCTGTGTCATCGTCTCACCTGCACATCGTCTCACCTGCACAGGAAATGTTGTTTCAGTCGTTTGATGCCAAGAAACGTTTTCACTTCAAAGCAGCAGATTTTATTTAGTCGTAGTTTTCTTTACGTCTCGTTCATGAAGGAAATGAATGAAACAAAACAAAAGTGAGATGTTTGTCAGCTGATCACATGAAAACGCCACTAAATGAACCTTGAGTTCAGATTTTCTGTTTCTTCTCTCTGAACTCATTAATCAGTGACATCATCAGCATCTTATTGATGAACAGTCAAGCAGAATATGTATTGATCCTCAGGCTGTCAGGCAGACTCATCAATAAAAACCTCAAAACAAATATCAGAAATAAATCAATGATATTTTACATTATCTCAGCTCAGATCCATAAACTCTGAAGGTCCCACTGATAGCTGAAGGTGAACAATCATTAATATGTTAGAACTTATTGATTATGATCATCAAACATCTGAACTGATCTGAAGTCAAATCGACAGTTGAGGAAAACATGTTTGTTAAAGTAATCTGATTCTTTACTTCAGTGAACGTAGAAATACTTCATGTTCCCTGAACAGCAGGATCAGAATCGCTGCAGGAAAAAGACCTGCATTGATCCTATTTATATATCTGTATTATTATTATTGATCACTAAGATGTGATCGGTGTGAAGCTTCTTATATTTTCACTGATCAAATGTTTTGGATGTAAAATCAGAATGAAACATGAAACATAAAGAACAAATGTCTGAAACACCACGAGAAAAGTATCAATAACATAATAATGCTTTCAGTTCCTCCAGCTGTCAAAAGTACGACAGTTTACTGCAGCGACACGTTTTACAAAGTCTCCAAAAGTACAAGTACCTCGAAAAAAGACAAAGAGTCATTTATTAATAAACAACATATACATGATATATATGTACATACAATATATGTGTGTGTGTGTGTGTGTGTGTGTGTGTAAGTACAAAGTGTTCCTGACAGTAATCGGATTCCTTTACAGTCCAGCAGGTGGCGGGATTACACCGGAAACTGACCGGAAACAGCAGAAGACGTAGGAGCGGGCGCGGGCGCCCCCTGGTGGATGTTCACTGTTGTTGACATGACGGTCAGAGAGTATCAATGGAGACAAAGTGGGAATAAAAAAACCTTTCAGAGCCGCTAAACGGTCACCAGGTAAGACCGACTCACCTGAGAACACACACGTCACTGCACCTGAAGAACCAACATGTGACGGTGACGGGGCTAGTGTTAGCTTAGCATCCAGCGTTACAAACAGCTGAGAGGAGTTGGCAACAGTTGGCCTGATCTCTACCGGCTAATGCTAATGCTAACGTAAACGTTCACCAGCCGGGCTGCCTCTGTTAAAACACCGAAGCTCGAGCTAACAGCGCGTTGCTAACGGGGGTTCCACTTAGCTCGTAGCCAGTTAGCTTCTGTTCAGGTTAATGTGTGAGCTGACAGCTACAGGACGATGCTAATGTTGATTTTTTTCGGTTAACGGTAACTGCGTCTGAACTCACAGCCTCATAAGTTCACATGAATGCTAAGCTAACAGTGTGCACTTTAAACTGTCTGAGCTAATGCTAACGCTACAGCCGCTTCTCCGCAACATGTTCTCTTTGGTACAAAGCTAACAGCAGATGTGAGAGTCGGAGGCTTTATTCTCCATCTCGGTCCGGTCTAGACTGAGTTAGCTTCGTGCTAACATAAGCTAACATCAGCTGACTGAGGACTTAACAATCGCAGTGTGAACGTTAAGCTGCATCAGAGGGACTCAGTCATCAGCTGAGGGTCCATTTAAAGGACACATCCACAGTTTTATTAGCGTCAGGCTGGGACAACACTGAAGACACTGACGTGCACACGTGCTCAGTTTGTGACTCAGTTTCTTCTTACATTAGTTTGAATACAGGGACAGACAGATACAGACAGAGAGACACAGAGACAGAGACAGACAGACACACAGACAGAGAGACAGACAGACACACAGACAGAGACAGAGAGAGACAGAGACAGAGAGACACACAGACAGAGACAGAGAAGATGGAGGCAACTGAACGATCAGTCAGTTTTCAGTACGAATGAAGTTATTAAATATTCATAGAAATAATAAACTTTATTTTTATGTCATCGTCTGCAGCTCAAAGTGTTCCAGGAGAAACAGCACACTGTGTGTGTGTGTGTGTGTGTGTGTGTGTGTGTGTGTGTGTGTGTGTGTGTGTGTGTTGGTACTGCTGCTGATCAATAATCTGATCACAGCCATTGAACATGAATCTAATGTGTGTTGATGAATCCAGTCTGAGCCACAGTGACCTGCACACAGTTTATTGATCACTGTGAATGTGAACAGCAGCCTGACTCCGCCCCCTCTGACTGTAATCTGTAATCTGATCACAGGGATTACACATTACACATTAGAGCCCGGCTGACTGAGGCGCTCTCACACTGATCACGGTCACCTGCTGTACACACTGTACTGACTCACACCACACACACACACACACACACACACACACACTGTACTGACTCACACCACACACACACACACTGTACTGACTCACACCACACACACACACACACACACACACACACTGTACTGACTCACACCACACACACACACACACACACACACTGTACTGACTCACACCACACACACACACACACACACACACACACACACACACACACTGTACTGACTCACACCACACACACACACACACACACACTGTACTGACTCACACCACACACACACACACACACACACACACACACACACTGTACTGACTCACACCACACACACACACACACACACACACACACACTGTACTGACTCACACCACACACACACACACACTGTACTGACTCACACCACACACACACACACACTGTACTGACTCACACCACACACACACACACACTGTACTGACTCACACCACACACACACACACACACACACACACACACACACACATACACACTGTACTGACTCACACCACACACACACACACACACACACACACTGTACTGACTCACACCACACACACACACACACACACTGTACTGACTCACACCACACACACACACACACACACTGTACTGACTCACACCACACACACACACACACACACACACACACACACACACACACACTGTACTGACTCACACCACACACACACACACACACACACACACACACTGTACTGACTCACACCACACACACACACACACACACACACACACACACACACACACACACACACTGTACTGACTCACACCACACACACACACACACACACACACACACACACTGTACTGACACAGTGTCCTCTGTCTCTGACCTGTGACCTGTGTTTCTGCAGAGGAGGGCGGAGCTTCATGATGGAGGACACAGAGCCGGAGGTTTCCCCCGCCCCCTCTGATCAGAACAGCCCCTGCCCCTCCCCCTCCCTGTCCATCTCGTCCTCCCCCTCGCTGTCCCTCCCCTCCACGCCTTCGTCCTCCTGTGGCGTCCCCCCAGCGGTCACTCCCCCTCTGGGCGTCATCAGTGAAGGTCTGGGCGAGCTCAGCCTGGTCATCGATGCTGAGGTGGCCCACCGGGCCTGTCAGGAGGTGCTGCAGAAGGTGAAGCTGAAGCAGGACGACGGTGAAGTCACCGGCATGCAGAATGGGGAGGGGGTGGAGCCTCAGGTCCCCTCTGTCACTCTGAACTCTGTGGTGAAGCCGCTGAAAATCCGAGAGGAGGACGACCCCGACGGCCCCGCCCCCGGCTCGGTGAAGAGTGCCCGGCGGCGACAGAGACACAATCCCTCCAAACAGTCGTGGCTGCTGCGCCTGTTCGAGTCCAAGCTGTTTGACGTTTCCATGGCGATCTCCTACCTGCACAAGTCCAAGGAGCCCGGTGTCCAGGCGTACATCGGAAATCGCCTCTTCAGCTTCCCCCACGAGGACGTGGACTTCTACCTGCCGCAGCTGCTCAACATGTACATCCACATGGACGAGGACGTAGGGGACGCCATCAAGCCATACGTGGTAGGTGTGGTGTGGGCAGGGGGCGGGGCTTAACAGCATCTCATCATGTGGTTGTCCAGCTTTGTATCGGCTCAATCAGAATCAGAATGTTTTTGTCCCACAATGGGGAAATTTCTTTGCGGCAGCCAAAGGACAGTAATTACAATAAACAAAATAAAAAGTAAAAGAAAAGAAATAAACAATATAATAAGAAGATAAGAAATCGAAATGACTCGTATATACATAATATTTACAATATGAACAGTGTAATTATAAACAGTGTGGTATTTTTATTTACAAATAATAATAAATATGGGTATTTAAAAATTCTCCAGTTAGTGCAAACCAAAATGTATATGGGATATGGCACAGTGCACATGTGAGGTCTACTGGGAGCAGTGCTGGTTGTAGACTCTGACAGCAGCAGGAAGGAAGGACCTGCGGTACCTCTCCTTCACACACTTGGACCTGCGGTACCTCTCCTTCACACACTTGGACCTGCGGTACCTCTCCTTCACACACTTGGACCTGCGGTACCTCTCCTTCACACACTTGGACCTGTGATACCTCTCCTTCACACACTTGGGGTGTATCAGTCCATCTCTGAAGGAGCTGACCAGTGCTGTGATAGTGACCTGCAGGGGGTGGGACTCCTTCACCAGCAGAGATGACAGCTTGTCCATCATCCTGCTCTCTCCCACCACCTGCACTGGGTCAAGAGGGCGTCCCAGGATGGAGCTGGCCTTCTTCATAAGTTTATCAAGTCTCCTCCTGCCTGCTGCCGAGATGCTGCTGCTCCAGTAGACTACACCATAGAAAATGGCTGATGCCACCACAGAGTCATTGAAAGTCCTCAGGAGTGTCCCCTGCACCCCACAGGACCTGAGCTTCCTCAGCAGATGGAGTCTGCTCAGACCTTTCTTGTATGTTGCTGCAGTGTGATGAGTCCAGTCCAGTTTATTGTTCAGGTGAACTCCCAGGTACTTGTAAGACATCACCATCTCAATGTCCGTTCCCAGGATGTTCACCTGTGTGCAGGGTTGTTTGCGCCTGCGGAAATCCACCACCAGCTCTTTGGTCTTCCTGGCGTTGAGCTGGAGGTGGTTCCACTGGCACCAGTCCACAAAGTCCTGAATAAGTTCTCTGTAGGCTCCGTCGTCCCCGTCCCTGATGAGGCCGATGATAGCAGAGTCGTCAGAGAACTTTTGTAGATGGCTGTGGGGTGTTTGCTGGGAGAAGTCTGCAGTGTACAGGGTGAACAGGAAAGGGGCCAGGACTGTTCCCTGTACTGCAGACGACTGTGTCCGACACACAGTCCCGAGTCCTCACATACTGTGGCCAGGTGAGACAGGGATCTGTCCAGGAGGAAGATGATGGCGTCGTCCACTCCGATGCCAGGCTGGTAGGCAAACTGGAGTGGGTCCATAAAAGGACCCACCATAGGGCGGAGATGGACAAGGACCAGCCGTTCCAGGGTCTTCATCAGGTGTGAAGTGAGAGCAACTGGTAGCTGTTGAAGTCCTTAGGGTGAGGGGTCTTTGGTACTGGTACCACAGGAGGTTTTCCACAACAGTGGCACTTTTCCCACCTTCAGGCTCATGTTGAAGATGTACTCCACAATCCTGCACAGCTGGTCTGCACAGGACTTGAGGAGCCTGGAGCTGATCCCGTCTGGACCTGTGGCCTTCTTCACCTTCATCTTCTTCAGTTCATTCCTCACCTGGATAGTGGAGAGGGACAGATTGGAGCAGGGTGGCCGAGTGTCGGGTGGGGGAGGTGGGTGAATGTCAGGGGGGGCAGTGGAGGGAGTCTGCAAGCTGAAAGCAGTGGAGAGGGAGGTAGAGGTGAGAATGAGGCAGGAAACGGGGGTGGAAGAGGTGGTGGGGGGCAACAGAGATGACTGGGCCGGGGGAGGGGTGGTTGTCTGATCAAACCTATTGAAGAATAGGTTCAGGTCGTTCACCCACGTCTGATCCCCGGCAGCCTTAGAGTCTGGTTTCCTCAGCCCTGAGAGGCTGGTTTCCTCAGCCCTGAGGTCGTTTTAAGGCTTTTCAAGACGCCACTGATGTTACTCTGCCGCAGCTGGACGTCCATCTTCCTCCTGAAGCTGTTCTTCCCCTCTCTGATCTTCCTCCTCAGCTCCCTCTGCACAGCCTTCATCTCCTCCTAGTTTCCTGACCTAAAGGCCCTCTCTTTCTCCTTAAGGAGAGCCTTTATGTCAGGATTAATCCAGGGTTTGCTGTTTGAAAAACACCGTACAGTCCTGGTGGGTACAGTGTTATCAACACAGAAGTTTATGTAGTCCGTTATGCATCCTGTTAAACTGTCGATGTCCTCCCCATGAGAAGCACACAGTTCTTCCCACACAGTTGAGTCAAAGCAGTCCCTCAGAGCCTCTTCAGACTCCTCAGTCCATGCTTTAACTGTGCTGGTCTCCTCTGGTTGCCTGTTTACGAGGGGCTTGTACACAGGCAGGAGATGAACCAGGTTGTGGTCAGATCTTCCCAGGGGAGGGAGGGGGGGATGAGTTGTATGCCTCCTTGCTGTTGGCATAAAATAAGTCCAGTGTTTTTTTGTCTCTGGTGTGGCAGGTGACATACTGTGTGAATGTAGGCAGGGTGGAGGACAGAGAGGCATGATTGAAGTCTCCAGAGAAGAGGAAGAGGGCCTGTGGGTGCTGTGTCTGCAGTGAGCTTGTGACTGAGTGGAGAAGGTCACAAGCTGCATCAGTGTTAGCAGAGGGGGGGGTATACACAGCGATCACGATCACCTGTGTAAACTCCCTCGGGAGGTAGTACGGCCTCATGCTAACTGCTAAAAGTTCGATGTCCTTACTGCAGACCTGCTCTTTAACAGTGATGTGCCCAGAGTTACACCATCTGTCATTAACAAACACAGCCAGCCCTCCTCCTTTCCTCTTACCGCTCTCTGCCGTCCTGTCCGCCCGCCGCATTTGAAAATCGGTCAGTAAACACCATGATGCTGCTCTCACAGTAGTCCCTCTGATGCCGGGTCAGCGCCATTAGCTCGTCCATCTTGTTAGGGAGAGATCTTACATTCCCCATGATGACGGACGGGAGGACGGGTCTGTAGCGTCTCCTCCTGCTACGGCGAGCAGCTCCGGCACGGCTCCCGCGTCTCCTCATCTTCAGCTCGCGGGGGACATCAGGCCGCTCGAGAGCTGGCACCACGGCACTACTTTAGTGTGTTTATTTCGGTCTTGTAAAAAAAACCAAATACAATAGACAAATATGAAAGTATAAATACAAAACAAGTCAGAACAAAAACACAACAAGCAATACAATGCACTTTGACCGAAAAGGTGTAGGCTGAAGCAACAGCTTATTTTGCCTACCCTTCTTAAATTAACTTTTTCCGTTCACTCATTTTAAATTTTTTTGACAGAACATAAAACCTGCATATTCTACATACAGCAGTTTATGAGCACACTGGTATTTTTAATTCAGTTTTATATTTATTAATAATATTATTTTTAAATAACTTTTTCAATCTGTTAAGTGTGCTGCACAGTTTGATTTCTAATTCTAGATTATTCCATTGATTGACTCCTTTAATTGATCTACTGAGGGCCAACAGCTGATCCCTACTGTAAACAATACTGCCCAGAGAAAGAGCTCCAAAAAGAAGTAAAATTAAAAAGTTAAAAAGTACGAAAAGTAATACAAACAGAAGAAAAAGCTCAAAGGTGAGCGAGCGCTGCTGTGACAGGCTGCCACTCACACGGCGCCATCTTATGACCCTCATTAAATATGCAGTCACCGTCGTAACCCTGTGTGTCGTCTTGCAGGTTCACCGCTGCAGACAGAGTATCTCCTTCAGCCTGACGTGTGCCTGGCTGCTGGGAGCGTACTCCTCAGACATGCACATCTCCACCCAGCGGCACTCCAGAGGAACCAAACTGAGGAAGCTCATCCTGTCTGATGAACTGAAACCTGCAGGGCCTCGAGCTCGCAGGGACCCTCTGACTCTGACGCCTTTCTGTCCCGTGGCGGCCCCTGCCGCCGGCCCCGGGCCCCTTGGAGGAGAACACAGCCTGTCGCCCTCCAAGCGCACACATCAGCGCTCCAAATCAGACGCGACAGTCAGCATCAGTCTGAGCAGCAACCTGAAGAGGACGGCTAGTAACCCGAAGGTGGAGAGCAGCCAGGACGAGGTAACACCAGCAACACCAGCAACACCACTCACACCAGCAACACCACTAACACCAGCAACACCAGCAACACCAGCAACACCACTAACACCAGCAACAGCAGCAACACCACTAACACCAGCAACACCACTAACACCAGCAACACCAGCAACACCAGCAACACCACTAACAGCAGCAACAGCAGCAACACCACTCACACCAGCAGCAACAGCAGCAACACCACTCACACCAGCAACAGCAGCAACACCACTAACACCAGCAACAGCACTCACACCAGCAACAGCAGCAACACCACTAACACCAGCAACAGCACTCACACCAGCAACAGCAGCAACACCACTAACACCAGCAACAGCACTCACACCAGCAACAGCAGCAACACCACTAACACCAGCAGCAACAGCAGCAACACCACTCACACCAGCAACAGCAGCAACACCACTCACACCAGCAGCAACAGCAACACCACTAACACCAGCAACAGCAGCAACACCACTCACACCAGCAACAGCAGCAACACCACTCACACCAGCAGCAACAGCAGCAACACCACTCACACCAGCAACAGCAGCAACACCACTAACACCAGCAACACCACTAATACCAGCAACACCAGCAACACCACTAACACCAGCAACACCAGCAACACCACTCACACCAGCAACAGCAGCAACACCACTCACACCAGCAACACCACTCACACCAGCAACAGCACTCACACCAGCAACAGCAGCAACACCACTCACACCAGCAACACCACTCACACCAGCAACAGCAGCAACACCACTCACACCAGCAACAGCACTCACACCAGCAACAGCAGCAACACCACTCACGCCAGCAACAGCACTCACACCAGCAACACCAGCAACACCACTAACACCAGCAACAGCACTCACACCAGCAACACCAGCAACACCACTAACACCAGCAACACCACTCACACCAGCAACACCACTAACACCAGCAACACCACTCACACCAGCAACAACAGCAACACCAGCAACACCAGCAACACAATAATAAAAAGTTCTGCTTGTGTGAAGCGGGCTGTAACTACGGCTCCATGAGAGGGACAAACTTTGTGTCTTTCAGAGGAACATTAGAACAGGAACATAAATGTTTCGGTCACATTCAACATGTTTCTGTCGTGAATTATTTAAACTACAGTTCCTGAATGTAACATGATTGACCTCTGACCTCCTCAGGACAGCAACTCCAGCTCCGACAGTCTGGAGTTTGAGACTGGTCCCGTAAGTTCCTGTCCTCCCTGCAGGGTGCATTGTGGGAAATGAAGTGTGTTGGAGGCTGTGGGTTGTGGTTCTGGTTCTGGTTCAGTCTTAGACGGTTCAGCTAAAACTGAGAAGCTGCTCGTCTGTAGACTCAACCATCACTTCCTCATCCTGTTTCTGTTGGAGCCAATCAGCTGTTGATGTTGTGGGGGAACCAATTAAGACTCAAAGTGATCTGTCGTCATGTTTCCTCTCTGAAGGTCGTCCTGAGAGACGTCAACCACTAAGTCCTCTAATAACATCCTGTCTGTCTGTCTGTCTCCCTGTCTGTCTCTCTCTCCCTGTCTGTCTCTCTCTCACTGTCTGTCTGTCAGCCGGTGCGTCTGGCCCCTCAGAGGGAGTTCATCAAGTCTCTGATGGGGATCGGGAAGCGTTTGGCGACTCTGCCGACCAAAGAGCAGAAGACTCAGCGGCTGATCTCAGAGCTGTCGCTGCTCAACCACAAACTGCCGGCTCGAGTCTGGCTGCCGACCGCCGCCTTCGACCACCACGTGGTCCGAGTGCCACACACACAGGCTGTGGTGTTAAACTCCAAAGACAAGGTGACAACACACACACACACACACACACACACTCACACACATTAACCCTTTAGTTTTATTTCATGAGGTTTCAGAAATTATTAAATGCAGAAGAAGAAGAAGACGTTCTTGTGACGTCACAGTCCGCTGTGAGACGATGACCTCAGTCATGTGACCCGTTTTGATCTCTGACCCCTCAGGCTCCGTACCTGATCTACGTGGAAGTTCTGGAGTGTGAGAACTTTGAGACGTCGAGCGTTCCGATACGGATCCCAGAGAACCGGATCAGGAGCACTCGTTCTGTGGAGAACCTGCCGGACTGCGGCATGACTGCAGAGCAGCGAG
>NC_140191.1:204632-232132 GCF_965226575.1 Pagrus pagrus | reverse complement strand
TCATCTCAAGAGATTCAGAAGTAAAAAACAAAAAGTGATCAGAAGGAGTCTCCTGTAAACGGGTCACATCAGAAACAGTCAGAATAAAACCAGGAGGAGAAAGTTCAAGTGAACAGAAGGAAAGAAAACAGGAAACATTGTTGAAGGTGGGCAACAAAACTCTTAGAAGTCAACGGAAGAGGGAATTATCTTCATTGAAGAAGTTTGAGGATAATTATTATTATTATTTATGTCATTTGAAATGTTGATCAATATTAGATTCATGGAAATATCTTCATTTCACAAGTTTAAGCTGCCAGCTCAAGATGGAGCCTCCAGACTTTATAGTCTGATGAGACGGTGTCGCTGGGAGATGACTGGGTCCAGGTGTGAGACAGGAAGGGAGGTTCAGACTGTTAATTACTGATCGGATCATTCATCGGACTGACTGTATGGGGACAGGATACTGACACATGCGCGTGAATGGGATCCGCGCGCGCATTTGTTTTCCCCGAGCGCTTTCAAAGCACTCGCGAGCTATTTTGTGTCCTGCATCTCTGCCCTCTGGAGCAACACTGCACCTGCCAGGAGGAAAACATCTCGAGCGTGCGCAGACTGCTCGCTCGGAAACTTTCCCCTGCTCGCACGCGAGTGATTTTTTTTTAGAGGGTGTTTTTTGTCAGCTGGGGGGGTGGAGCTGGGGGGGGCGGGGCGGGCCTGGGGGGCGGGCCTGGGGGGCATGCCAATCACCAGTGTATCCCCGAATATAATTGGTTGAGCGAATTCGTCAAGTGGACAGCAAGGTACGGCAACACCACTGGGACAAACGGGACAAACCACACAGCCCTGAATGCCTGAATGACGTATTGTGATTTGGTGTCTTGACTTGAATGTTTGCAAAATGTCACACAGAGCAATGAACTTCAATACGTTTGTCTTTTCTTTCCTCCATCGTTGACATTAATCTGATAAAACGCTGATCATTCTTTGTAACTTGGGTCCTGTTGCATACAGACTGTACATGTTTTATTTCGATAAAACTGTTTGTTCATATTCTAGATCTACTTCTTTCTCCCTGAAAATTATAAACGTAATATTAAAAAATAATTGAAAAAAAGATAGAAGGCCTATAGTTAATAATAGGCGTCAGCAACTCTCGATATGAGAGCAGCACGTAGGCCTATGTCCAGATGCAGATGTGTGTCAATATAGTAGGCTATTTCTCCAGCTGCTAGCCTGTATTTGAGACAGGCGTCTATATGGGAGAGGCTTTTATTTAATTCTGAACAAATCTTATGCTCAGCAAAGATTGAAAAAATACGATATAATCAAGTCATTCTTACTGTTTAAAAGAGTAATAGAGGGAAAGAGCCGGATCTGTCGGTGTACGTCAGTATTCTGTCCCCATATGACTGGACGCCCTGTGAGGTGGCGAGAAGGAAACTACAGACAGACAGACGCTGTGTGAGGCCGAGTGACAGCAAGGAACAATAACGTTCCTCAACAGGGTTCCATACAGAACGCAGCACTTTGTGTTCGTCTGGTGCAGGTTACAGACCCGAGCCGAGCCGAGCCGAGCCGTGGGCAGAACGACCAAACTAGAAGAATTAATTTTCTAATTGAACAGTCGTTAACTTGGATACATGAGAAACGTCTCTGTGCTTTAATGTTAGATTATAATACTATTTGTGTCTTGTTTTTGTTTTTGTTTTTGTTGTCTTCTTGTTGTTTGTCAGGAAACGCAAGCAGACCTGAACATGCTGGTGTTTGATTTCCATTTCACTTCCTGTCAACAAATTAAAGCTATATTTAGGAACTTTGTGATGAAGCAACAGTCAGTTAAATTTTCTGTCTTCAGACGAAACTGATCAAAGTTCATCATCGTTTCACAGATAAAGATCAAATCATCTTTTTTATTAACTTTAACTCAATAATCAACCAAAACCCTTCGACAGACGACAGAGTGGATCTGACCTTTAGACCGACGGTCTGCAGGGAATCAGGAAGTGTCAAACTCAAACTCCCATCATGCACTCTGAGCTCCTCAGCAGGAGGCGTTCAGGAACAACACGATCAACATGTTGTGACATCGTTATGTTCTGATTATTGATCAGTTGATCTGAAAGAGAAATGTTTAAAGTTCTGAAACTGAATCAAATCAAAGAAACAAATCTGAGTTTCAGCTGCAAATATTTTCTTTATCATTTATGTTTATCAAAAACATAAACAAACACGACAGCTATCAATAATCAATCAATCAATTAAAAACAATAATGTCAGATATATATTAACAGTCTATTAACAGTCCAACGTGCAGGAACAATCTTCCTGCAGCCGCTCGACCGTCAGATCCTCCTGAGAACATGGAAGAAGTCCCTGCTGCAGAGGAGACTGAGCCTCACGAGCTTCATGGAGACTTTCTCCAGGTTCACTGCGACCCTGGAAGGATCCACATGATCCGGGCGGACAGGACCAGATGATCCGGGCCGACAGGACCAGATGAGTCTGTGTTAAAGAGCAGCGCTGCACCAGAGACATTGAGCTGCTAGCTGTTAGCATTGGGCTATACTCTCTTCCGAGGAAAGCCACAGGCCCTGATGGCATCAGCTCCAGAGTGTTGTGCAGACCAGCTCTGTGAGGTGGTCACGCACATCTTCAACCTGATTCTGATTCTGGAGAGAGTCCCTGTCCTGTGGAAGACTTCCTGTGTGGTCCCAGTTCCAAAGTCTGTGCACCCAAAGGAGTCCGGCCATCTCCGCCCTGTCGCCTTAACTTCTCACATGATGAAGACCATGGAGAGGATTATTCTCAGGCACGTCCGTCCCCAGGTGAGCACAACGCTGGACCCCCTTCAGTTTGCTTACCGTCCTGGACCTGCTGCACAGAACACTTTGAAACCTGAAGAACACTGGACACACTGTGAGGGTCATGTTTTTTGACTTCTCCAGTGCTTTCAACACAATACAGCTGGCACCTCTGAGGGGGAAACTGGAAGGGCAGGAGTTGACCAACACCTGGCTGCATGGACCACAGACTTTCTCACCAACAGACCGCAGTATGTGAGAATCAAGGACTGTGTCTCAGACGTGGTATTATGCAGTACGGGGGCCCCTCAGGGTACGGTCCTTCCCCTTCACCCTCTACACATCGGACTTCAGTCACAACACAGTGAACTGTCACCTCCAGAAGTTCTCCGATGAACAGGAATATATGGGGGTCATCAACGACTTGGGTGTTCACCTAAACAACAAACTGGACTGGACTGACAACACGGATGCCCTGCACAAGAAGGGCCAAAGTCACCTCCATCTGCTGAGGACACTGAGGTCCTTTGGGGTGCAGAGGACATTACTCCGAACTTTTTATGACACTGTGGTGGCCTCAGTGCTGCTGGGGAGGTAGCAGCACAGACAGGGACAGGAAGAGACTGAACAAACTGGTCAGGAGGTCCAGCTCTGTCCTGGACTGTCCACTGGACTCCATAGAGGTGGTGGGTGAGAGGAGGATGTCAGCCAAGCTGAGGTGAATCATGGAGACGGCTCTCAGCCCTGCAGCAGACTGTGGACGCCTTGAGCAGCTCAGTCAGCAGCAGACTCTGACACCCGCTGCAGATCATTCATCCCCACAGCCATCAGACTGTTCAACTCCTGCACTTCCTGATCAATCACTTGGTTTTTTGTAAATATCTTGTTTTGTTTCTATTTGTTTTCTATTTAACTTTATGAATATTTTCTGATTATTTTTCTTGTACTGTTGCATCTCAAGCAGTTGTAACAAGTGAATTTCCACGTTGTGGGATAAATAAAAAAAAAAATTGTTTAATAAATAAAACTGTAAAATTTTACAACACATCAAAATAATAAATCTGTTGATTTATATTTTCTGTCCAACAGAAAATGTTTCAGGTTTAAATCTTTAAAATAATCCTCCTCACTGTGACCCTGCTGGTCTGTGTCAGCTGTCAGGACTACATTACCCAGAGTT
Source organism: Pagrus pagrus (assembly GCF_965226575.1). Classification (NCBI taxonomy): domain Eukaryota; kingdom Metazoa; phylum Chordata; class Actinopteri; order Spariformes; family Sparidae; genus Pagrus; species Pagrus pagrus. Next base: position 228,169 of record NC_140191.1, on the reverse strand, counting down.
CCACAGGCTGAAGGGGGAGGGGGAGGCGGGACTTTACCTGCCCACACCTGCAGACAGTTGAGAGACTGAAGACTGAAGGAAGGAACAGACAGAAAAACACAGAGAGAAGAAAATGTTGAGAACGACTGAAACCGCCTGATTCTCTGACCTGAACCACCTGATCTGGACCCACCTGATCCAGGTTCAGTCTGAGCTCACCTGGATCCTGGATCCACCTGAGACTGACTCAAGATTTCTCAACTTTTACCTGAAGCAGGAAGTGAGAGCAGGAGGAGCCGCAGCAGCCAGCAGCCATGGTGAGTTTACTCTGATTACTTTAAACTGCAGAAACTCTGGTCCTGGTCCTGAACCTGATCATAGTCTTTGTCCTGGATCTGGTTCTGGTCTTGGTCCTGGTTCTGAACCAGTTCCCATTGATCCTGGTCCTGGTTTTGATCCTGGTCCTGCAGGGTTCTGGTTCCTGAACACAAACTTGTTTTTAAACAAACAGAAATGTGAAGAAGTTTCATCAAACAAGTCGAATACAGAGAAGTAAAACTGTTCAGCTGTTGTTATTATTGTTGTTGTTGTTGTTGTTGTTATTATTGTTATTGCTGTTATTGTTGTTATTGTTATTATTGTTGTTGTTATTCAAAACTTAATAACTGTAAATAAAAGAAGAATAACATCATGAATAAAGATTACAATTATTAAAATGACATGAAAATAATAAAATAAGAATTAATAAATGTAACAATTATATAATTACAAAAATAAAATATTAATTAAAAGAAATACATGCAGCCTTGTTGTTGCCATGGTAACACTGTAGTCTCTGCTGGATGTAAATGAGCTCTAGACACACAAACAAGCAAACAAACAGGAAGTGTGGACACTCACATGACCCATCAGAACTTGTACAGAACAGTGAGCCCGTCAGTCTTTTTTCCTCCAGCACAATCCATGATGTACGCTCCTTAACACAATGCATTGTGGGATACTTTGAGTCAACCAGCAGGGTTTAATAATGACTCCTGTACATTGAGACAGACAAGTACAGGAAGTCAGCCGGGACAAAAACCTCCTCGTGTTTCTAATTTTGGATTTTAACGTCACATGAAGTCTGAAATCAGTACTACTGCAGTACTCAGAGTACTACTGCAGTACTCAGAGTACTACAGCACTCAAACAGTTTGACATGAATTTTATATTGATTGATTTATTGACGTCTTGTTGCAGAGTGGTTTTCTTTTCACTGTAGACTCACACACACACACACACACACACACTCTCTGCAGCGCTGTGTGTCGACATGTTGAGGCGTCGCCTCTCCAACATGATCCCACATGATGGAAGGAATTCTGGGAATTCAGGAGATCAGAGAAGACGACCTGTGGAGACACAATCCGACCAATCAGCATGTCTCAGCACACACACATCCTGAGTGTGTGTGTGTGTGTGTGTGTGTTAGTACTCTGATGTTTTTACTTACTTACAGTAAAAGTATTAATACCACAGCACTTGCAGTACTTGCAGTACAACAGTCCCAGAACTCATCAGGCTGAATAATAAATGTTATTGTTTTAATGTGCACCTGTAACATTACGTCATCATTGATTATTGATTATATTTTCATCAATAATCTCTGGAGTAGATTAGTAAACACAACTGATCCTGTGATCGGCTGACATGTTGCTATGGTTACAGACAGTTCACTATTGTGATGAACATGTTAATGAGCTGTTAACCAATCCTGACTCTGTGTGTATATGCCCTGCCCCCTCAGGGTAGCAAGGAGCGTTACCATTGGCAGGCTCAGAATGTGAAGGTGAGCGGCGTGGACGACATGGTGCTGCTGTCCAAGATCAACGAGGACGCCATCACAGACAACCTGAAGAAGAGATACATGGACGACTACATCTTCGTATCCTTACACAGTACAAGTACTCCATTACAAGTACATCACCACCTCCATTACAAGGACTTCCTGTTCAGACTGAAGGACTCGTGAAGAGCTGCTGGGACTCACAGTCCTGGTTCTGGTGGTCCTGATTTAGGTCCTGGCTCTAGTGGTTCTGGTTGTGGTTCTGGTCCTTGACCTGGTTCTTCTTGTCAGACATACATCGGTTCAGTTCTGATCTCTGTGAATCCGTTCAAACAGCTTCCATACTTTACTGACAGAGAGGTGGAGCTCTACCAGGGAGCGGTGAGACACACACACACACACACACACACACACACACACAATGTTTTGAACTGATAACTTTATTGATACGGACCTCCTCCAGGCTCAGTACGAGAACCCTCCTCACATCTACGCTCTGGCTGACAACATGTACAGAAACATGATGATTGACAGCGAGAACCAGTGTGTCATCATCAGGTGGGCGGGACTTCAACTCTCCCACATTAAATATTCAGGAGCAACAAGTAAAAACTTTATTGACTCAGCTGACAGCGACGGTCTCATGATGTTTCCTGTTTCCTGTCTGTCAGCGGCGAGAGTGGAGCGGGAAAAACTGTCGCCGCCAAATACATCATGAGCTACGTGTCCAAAGTGTCCGGAGGAGGAGGCAAAGTCCAGGTCAGTACGCACACAGTACTACACACAGTACTGCACAGAGTACTGCACACAGTACTACACAGTACTACACACAGTACTGCTCAGAGTACTGGTATTAAAGATAGGTTTGGATTGGTGCAGGTTTACTGGTCATACTGGCTGTGTCTCAATTCAGGGGCTGCAGCCCTCGAAGGCCAATTACGTCACAACGCTGCACGAAGGCTGTCCCAAGTCGAAGGCTCCTTCAAACGCAGCCTGGCCTTCCCTCTTTTCGGAGGACGCACCGCTACTATCCTTCGAGGCCTCCCATATCCCAAGATCCTTTGCGCGCCGCTGCTCAGTCCCGAAACAGAAGAGGAAGCAAGAGAAAATGGCGACATCAAGTGGCGCAGACATGACATTCAAATTTAAGTGATGGGTTTATACTCGGTTTTTAGTCATGTAACATCCAACGGCAGATATGTTAAACTTCAGGGGACTATAAAACCTCCAGATGTTAACTTTCAGTTACAACACGTGACGCTGGTGATGCTGTGGTAAATATAGTTGTTATTCACTAATGGGTTAATGTTTATTTTGTAATGTTGATGATTCAATTTAGATTTGACACATTTTGTCGTTAATTAATTTTTGTACACACACAAATAAATGTACACGTTTGATAGATTTGAACCAAAACAGACTTTAATGCATCTCTTCATTCACAATCGTGACGTAAGGGTAAGGGGCGGGACATCTGGTGAGGCAACCAGGAAATGCTCCGAAGGCTGGACCGTCCCATTTAAAGGTATAGTTGGTAATCCTGTTCAGAAACACTTTGTTATACTGGGTGAAATGGTCTTCCCACCCTGAGAGTAGTCCAACATAATGTGTTCAGAAGAAGGAAGAAATAAATCAGCCCTCTGTGGCAGCTGCAGGCCTGTTAAGACTGACCAATCCCTGCCTCTCGGTCCGAGTTGAAGGAACCAATCAGTATATATATATATATATAGTATATAATCAATATTTACTACCAGGTACTGGGATATGTACTGCAATATTTACTACCAGGTACTGCAATATTTACTACCAGGTACTGCAATATTGACTACCAGGTACTGCGATATGTACTGCAATATTTACTACCAGGTACTGCAATATTTACTACCAGGTACTGGGATATGTACTGCAATATTTACTACCAGGTACTGCAATATTTACTACCAGGTACTGCGATATGTACTGCAATATTTACTACCAGGTACTGCAATATTTACTACCAGGTACTGCAATATTGACTACCAGGTACTGCGATATGTACTGCAATATTGACTACCAGGTACTGCGATATGTACTACCAGGTACTGCAATATTTACTACCAGGTACTGCGATATGTACTACCAGGTACTGCAATATTTACTACCAGGTACTGGGATATGTACTGCAATATTTACTACCAGGTACTGCAATATTTACTACCAGGTACTGCGATATGTACTGCAATATTTACTACCAGGTACTGCAATATTGACTACCAGGTACTGCGATATGTACTACCAGGTACTGCAATATGTACTGCAATATTGACTACCAGGTACTGCGATAGTCTTTCTGTTGGACAGGTAATTAGTTGTTTTGCTTCGGGGGGATTTGTTATTTTCATGAAATATGTAACGTTAGCCAACTGAGCTACTTGTGTAGCTTGTATTAGCCCAATGCTAACGGCTCTCCTCTGCCCTGCTGACGGACTGTCTGATGCACGTTCAAGTTTGTGGGGGCGGGGCTTTGGACGGAGCACTGACGGGAGGGGGAGAAGGGGGCGGAGCTTAGACGAGGTGCCACTTTCAAATCTTGCTAGCTCTCCGACATTACCAACTATACCTTTAACAACGGTGGACGCGGCCTTCAAGGTCTCTCAGAAGGACGCGGCCTTCATGGGCCGCAAAGGCCGCGTCCTTGAAGGATGCAGACCCTGAATTGAGACACAGCTACTGTTGCCATGGTTTCAGTCAGTGAACTGTGGACAGAAGACGAGTCTCTGACCGGAGAGACAAACATCTCAGTTGTTCTGTCTCCAGGACTGGAAGTCTGTGTTAATGTGTGTGTGTGTGTGTGTGTGTGTGTGGTGTGTGTGTGCAGCATGTTAAAGACATCATCCTGCAGTCCAACCCCCTGCTGGAGGCCTTTGGTAACGCCAAGACCGTCCGCAACAACAACTCCAGCAGATTTGTGAGTTTAGCGATATTCAGACTGACACAACACATAAAATATACACTAACACATGTACGAACACACTGTGCTCCTGTCAGGGTAAATACTTTGAGATCCAGTTCAGTCAGGGAGGAGCTCCTGATGGAGGGAAGATCTCAAACTTCCTGCTGGAGAAAAGTCGAGTTGTCTCCCAAAATCCTGGAGAGAGAAACTTCCACATCTACTACCAGGTACTGCAATATTCACTACCAGGTACTGCGATATTTACTACCAGGTACTGCAATACTTACTACCAGGTACTGCGATATGTACTGCAGTATTTACTACCAGGTACTGCAATATTTAGTACCAGGCACTGCAATATTTACTACCAGGTACTGCGATATGTACTGCAATATTTACTACCAGGTACTGCAATATTAACTACCAGGTACCACGTTATGTACTGCAATATTCACTACCAGGTACTGCAATATTTACTACCAGGTACTGCAATATTTACTACCAGGTACTGCGATATGTACTGCGATATTTACTACCAGGTACTGCGATATTTACTACCAGGTACTGCGATATTTACAACCAGGTACTGCGATATTTACTACCAGGTACTGTGATATGTACTGCAATATTGACTACCAGGTACTGCAATATTAACTACCAGGTACCACGTTATGTACTGCAATATTCACTACCAGGTACTGCAATATTTACTACCAGGTACTGCGATATGTACTGCGATATTTACTACCAGGTACTGCGATATTTACTACCAGGTACTGCGATATTTACAACCAGGTACTGCGATATTTACTACCAGGTACTGTGATATGTACTGCAATATTGACTACCAGGTACTGCAATACTGACTACCAGGTACTGCAATATGTACTACCAGGTACTGCAATATGTACTGCAATATGTACTACCAGGTACTGCGATATTTCCTGCTGCAGCTCACAAACATTACCCGGTGTTACAGGAGCTTCTGGCACCATGTCAGCTGATGTTTGGGCCTCAGTGCATCACGTGATGACGTCATTACAGTTGACCTCTAACAAAGCTGACTGCAGAGACTGGAGCTGTTCGTGGGGGCTTGGACTCTGTGTGACCTTTGACCTCTGTCCTCAGCTGCTCATGGGGGCTTGGACTCTGTGTGACCTTTGACCTCTGTCCTCAGCTGCTCATGGGGGCTTAGAATCTGTGTGACCTTTGACCTCTGTCCTCAGCTGTTAATGGGGGGCTTGGATTCTGTGTGACCTATGACCTCTGTCCTCAGCTGCTCATGGGGGCTTGGACTCTGTGTGACCTATGACCTCTGTCCTCAGCTGCTCATGGGGGCTTAGACTCTGTGTGACCTTTGACCTCTGTCCTCAGCTGTTAATGGGGGGCTTGGATTCTGTGTGACCTATGACCTCTGTCCTCAGCTGTTCATGGGGGGCTTGGATTCTGTGTGACCTATGACCTCTGTCCTCAGCTGTTCATGGGGGGCTTGGATTCTGTGTGACCTATGACCTCTGTCCTCAGCTGTTCATGGGGGGCTTGGACTCTGTGTGACCTTTGACCTCTGTCCTCAGCTGTTGGAGGGGGCCAGTGGGGAGCAGAGGGAGAACCTTGGGGTCACGACCCCCGACTACTACTACTACCTCAACCAATCAGGAACCTACACAGTGGAGGACGTCAACGACAAGAAGGAGTTCTCCGATACCATGGTCTGTACCTGTCTGTCTGTACCTGTCTGTACCTGTCTGTCTGTTAAACTGTCTGTCTGTACCTGTCTGTACCTGTCTGTACCTGTCTGTCTGTTAAACTGTCTGTCTGTACCTGTCTGTCTGTACCTGTCTGTACCTGTCTGTCTGTACCTGTCTGTACCTGTCTGTCTGTTAAACTGTCTTTCTGTACCTGCCTGTCTGTACCTGTCTGTACCTGTCTGTCTGTTAAACTGTCTGTCTGTACCTGTCTGTCTGTACCTGTCTGTCTGTTAAACTGTCTGTCTGTACCTGTCTGTACCTGTCTGTACCTGTCTGTCTGTTAAACTGTCTGTCTGTACCTGTCTGTCTGTACCTGTCTGTACCTGTCTGTCTGTTAAACTGTCTGTCTGTACCTGTCTGTACCTGTCTGTCTGTACCTGTCTGTCTGTTAAACTGTCTGTCTGTACCTGTCTGTCTGTACCTGTCTGTACCTGTCTGTCTGTTAAACTGTCTGTCTGTACCTGTCTGTACCTGTCTGTCTGTCTGTTAAACTGTCTGTCTGTACCTGTCTGTCTGTACCTGTCTGTACCTGTCTGTACCTGTCTGTCTGTTAAACTGTCTGTCTGTACCTGTCTGTCTGTACCTGTCTGTACCTGTCTGTCTGTTAAACTGTCTGTCTGTACCTGTCTGTCTGTTAAACTGTCTGTCTGTACCTGTCTGTTAAACTGTCTGTCTGTCTGTCTGTCTGTATCTGTCTGTCTGTACCTGTCTGTCTGTCTGTCTGTCTGTCTGTCTGTACCTGTCTGTCTGTTAAACTGTCTGTACCTGTCTGTACCTGTCTGTCTGTCTGTCTGTCTGTACCTGTCTGTCTGTCTGTCTGTCTGTCCCTGTCTGTCTGTTAAACTGTCTGTCTGTCTGTCAGGCTGCGATGTCAGTGGTCGGTCTGTCTGTGGAGGATCAGGACTCAGTTCTTCAGCTGGTTGCAGGAATTCTTCACCTGGGAAACATCAGCTTCAGAGAGGAGAACAACTACGCTGTGGTCGAGAGCCAGGACTGTAAGAGGCTACACAGTACACACAGTACACACAGTACTACACAGTACTACACAGAACACACAGTACTACACAGAACACACACAGTACTACACAGTACACACAGTACACACAGTACTACACAGTACTACACAGAACACACAGTACTACACAGAACACACACAGTACTACACAGAACACACAGTACTACACAGTACACACAGTACACACAGTACTACACAGAACACACAGTACTACACAGAACACACACAGTACTACACAGTACACACAGAACACACAGTACTACACAGTACACACAGTACTACACAGAACACACAGTACTACACAGAACACACACAGTACTACACAGAACACACAGTACTACACAGAACACACACAGTACTACACAGTACACACAGAACACACAGTACTACACAGTACACACAGTACTACACAGAACACACAGTACTACACAGAACACACACAGTACTACACAGAACACACACAGTACTACACAGAACACACAGTACTACACAGTACACGCAGTACACACAGTACTACACAGTACTACACAGAACACACAGTACTACACAGAACACACACAGTACTACACAGAACACACAGTACTACACAGTACACACAGTACACACAGTACTACACAGAACACACAGTACTACACAGAACACACACAGTACTACACAGAACACACACAGTACTACACAGTACACACAGTACACACACAGTACTACACAGTACTACACAGAACACACAGTACTACACAGAACACACACAGTACTACACAGAACACACAGTACTACACAGTACACACAGTACACACAGTACACACAGTACTACACAGTACTACACAGAACACACACAGTACTGCACAGAACACACAGTACTACACAGTACACACAGTACACACACAGTACTACACAGTACACACAGTACACACAGTACACACAGTACTACACAGAACACACACAGTACTACACAGAACACACAGTACTACACAGTACACACAGTACACACACAGTACTACACAGTACTACACAGAACACACAGTACTACACAGTACACACACAGTACACACAGTACTACACAGTACACACAGTACACACACAGTACACACAGTACACACACAGTACTACACAGTACACACACAGTACACACAGTACACACACAGTACACACACAGTACTACACAGTACTACACAGAACACACAGTACTACACAGTACACACACAGTACACACAGTACTACACAGTACACACAGTACACACACAGTACTACACAGTACTACACAGAACACACAGTACTACACAGTACACACAGTACACACAGTACTACACAGAACACACAGTACTACACAGAACACACACAGTACTACACAGTACACACAGAACACACAGTACTACACAGTACACACAGTACTACACAGAACACACAGTACTACACAGAACACACACAGTACTACACAGAACACACACAGTACTACACAGAACACACAGTACTACACAGTACACACAGTACACACAGTACTACACAGTACTACACAGAACACACAGTACTACACAGAACACACACAGTACTACACAGAACACACAGTACTACACAGTACACACAGTACACACAGTACTACACAGAACACACAGTACTACACAGAACACACACAGTACTACACAGAACACACAGTACTACACAGTACACACAGTACACACACAGTACTACACAGTACTACACAGAACACACAGTAGTACACAGAACACACACAGTACTACACAGAACACACAGTACTACACAGTACACACAGTACACACAGTACTACACAGTACTACACAGAACACACACAGTACTACACAGAACACACAGTACTACACAGTACACACAGTACACACACAGTACTACACAGTACACACAGTACACACAGTACACACAGTACTACACAGAACACACACAGTACTACACAGAACACACAGTACTACACAGTACACACAGTACACACACAGTACTACACAGTACTACACAGAACACACAGTACTACACAGTACACACACAGTACACACAGTACTACACAGTACACACAGTACACACACAGTACTACACAGTACTACACAGAACACACAGTACTACACAGTACACACACAGTACACACAGTACACACACAGTACACACACAGTACTACACAGTACTACACAGAACACACAGTACTACACAGTACACACAGTACTACACAGTACACACAGTACACACACAGTACTACACAGTACTACACAGAACACACAGTACTACACAGTACACACACAGTACACACAGTACTACACAGTACACACACAGTACTACACAGTACTACACAGAACACACAGTACTACACAGTACACACACAGTACACACAGTACTACACAGTACACACAGTACACACACAGTACTACACAGTACTACACAGAACACACAGTACTACACAGTACACACAGTACACACAGTACTACACAGAACACACAGTACTACACAGAACACACACAGTACTACACAGTACACACAGAACACACAGTACTACACAGTACACACAGTACTACACAGAACACACAGTACTACACAGAACACACACAGTACTACACAGAACACACAGTACTACACAGTACACACAGTACACACAGTACACACAGTACTACACAGTACTACACAGAACACACAGTACTACACAGAACACACACAGTACTACACAGAACACACAGTACTACACAGTACACACAGTACACACAGTACTACACAGAACACACAGTACTACACAGAACACACACAGTACTACACAGAACACACAGTACTACACAGTACACACAGTACACACACAGTACTACACAGTACTACACAGAACACACAGTACTACACAGAACACACAGTACTACACAGTACACACACAGTACACACAGTACTACACAGAACACACAGTACTACACAGAACACACAGTACTACACAGTACACACACAGTACACACAGTACTACACAGTACACACAGTACACACACAGTACTACACAGAACACACAGTACTACACAGTACACACACAGTACACACAGTACTACACAGAACACACAGTACTACACAGAACACACAGTACTACACAGTACTACACAGAACACACAGTACTACACAGAACACACAGTACTACACAGTACACACACAGTACACACAGTACTACACAGTACACACAGTACACACACAGTACTACACAGTACTACACAGAACACACAGTACTACACAGTACACACACAGTACACACAGTACTACACAGTACACACAGTTCATGGTATGGGGTTCAGATGAAGGTCAGGTGCAGCAGGTGTTCTCTCTCAGAGGTTCTTCAGGTTCAGTGTTGTGCTGATGGTCTGTAGAACATGACACCAACACATCTGGACGTGGTCCGTCTGACACCAACACATCTGGACGTGGTCCGTCTGACACCAACACATCTGGACGTGGTCCGTCTGACACCAACACATCTGGACGTGGTCCGTCTGACACCAACACATCTGGACGTGGTCCGTCTGACACCAACACATCTGGACGTCATCATTTTATTCCGAGCTGCAGAACAAAGTGTTTGGATCCAGACCGAGACACGTGAGCGGCTCGGTGATGTTCACCGGGTCGTCTGAAGGTTCAGCCGTCCTGACAGCAGACGTGTCCCTCCGCCACGACTCAGAAACATGAGGACAGACTTTAATAATCTCTGTCTGTCTGTGTCTTCCTGTCAGTCCTGGCGTTCCCGTCCTTCCTGTTGGGGATCTCTCAGGACGGCCTGTGCAGTAAGCTGACCAGCAGGATCATGGACAGTAAGTGGGGCGGCAAGACCGAGTCCATCTCCGTCACCCTGAACACCGAGCAGGCCTGTTTCTCCAGAGACGCCCTGACCAAAGCGCTCTACACCCGCCTGTTCGACTTCCTCGTCGACGTCAGTACACACACGCACGCACGCACGCACGCACGCACGCATACACACACACGCACAGATGAAATCATCTGTAAGGAATGAAGTCAGGTGTGAAATGTGTGTGTGTGTGTGTGTGTGTGTGTGTGTGCGTGTGTGTGTGTGTGTGTGTGTGTGTACAGTGTATTAATAAAGCCATGCAGAAGGACCAGGAGGAGCTCAACATTGGTGTCCTTGACATCTACGGCTTCGAGATCTTCCAGGTAATTTTATTATCAATCGAATTGTATGAGTTATTCAATATTTGATCAGTTTGAATAATGTATTGATTGATTGATTGATTGATTGATTGATTGATTGACTGACTCCATTTACTTCGGTCTCATTTCCAGAGAAACGGTTTCGAGCAGTTCTGCATCAACTTTGTCAACGAGAAGCTGCAGCAGATTTTCATCGAGCTCACACTGAAGGCAGAACAGGTGACACATCATGACACATCATGACATCATCATGACATCATCATGACAGCGTCTTTGAACCCATCAGAGTTATGAGTTGTCTCTCTGGTTATTAATGTATTGGTTTAGTTAATTATTGGATTGTGTTTACACTTTGGTCTGTTTCTGTTCTGGTTGTGTTCAACATGAAGCTGAACGTGTCGTCGTGTCTCTGCAGGAGGAATACGTTCAGGAGGGGATCCACTGGACGCCCATCGAGTACTTCAACAACAAGGTGGTCTGTGACCTCATCGAGTCCAAACTGGTGAGTCAGCCAGTCAGTGAAAGGGACGGACATTTCATTAAAAAAGTGTTTTGTTTCTTGTTTTATTAAGATCGATAGAACCAAACTAAATGTGTATATATCACAATAAAAGAAACTGAATCATTCAATGTCATTTTTGTACGAGGCCAAACTAAACAAAAGCTACAGGCAGTGACACGTTTGTTTTTGCTGTTTCTGATACATTTTCATAAAGTCTTTAATCTGCTGACTGAATTAAAAACAAGATCAAAAACAGCAACAACAACAAAACAAACAGAATTACAGCTGTGTGTCTGTAAACATCCTCTCTGTTTGTGGTCCTTTCCCAGAATCCTCCGGGGCTCATGAGCATCCTGGACGACGTGTGTGCGACGATGCACGCTAAAGGTGAAGGAGCCGATCAGACGCTGCTGCAGAAACTTCAGGGACAGATCGGATCACACGAACACTTCAGCAGCTGGAACAAAGGATTCATCATCCACCACTACGCTGGGAAGGTACGCCTGTTCACACCTGTATACACCTGTTCACATCTGTACCCACCTGTTCACACCTGTATACACCTGTTCACATCTGTACCCACCTGTTCACACCTGTACCCACCTGTTCACACCTGTATACACCTGTTCACATCTGTACCCACCTGTTCACACCTGTACCCACCCGTCTGTCTGTGTCCAGGTGTCGTATGATGTCAGCGGGTTCTGTGAGAGGAACAGGGACGTGTTGTTTAATGACATCATCGAGCTGATGCAGAGCAGCGAGTTGTAAGAACTGTGTGTGTGTGTGTGTGTGTGTGTGTGTGTGTGTGTGTGTGTGTGTGTGTGTGTGTGTTTGTTTGTGATGACCTCACAGTGACCTTTGTTTGTGGTGTGTTTGTGGTCAGTCCATTCATCAGAGCACTGTTCCCTGAGAACCTTGAGGCTGAGAAGAGAGGGCGTCCGAGCACCGCCAGCAGTAAGATCAAGGTGAGAGAGACAGGTGGAGACTGACCCCATCATCTTTCCTCTAGCTCCACCTTCAGGACAAACTCTTCACTAAACTATCTGGTAGCAAGACAGCTAGCCGGGTGAGCTATTTTTACTGGCTAATGCTAGCAATGTTTCTAGCTAGATAGCATGTTAGCGGTTAGTTTACTAAACAGTCAACAAACAGCCTCACAGCTACATCACCAAACACCAGCACCACCTGTTTCATGATCAGTGCCACAACATAACCTGAGGCCGGTTCAAACACATCTGATCTCTGACTGTGTTTTGGTATAAACAGACTTTATTTCAGCCTTGACGAATAAAATAATTGTAATGATTTACAGTGAGACCCTGCAGGTTCTCAGCCCAAACACAGTGGTCCAGTTTAACAGGTAACACCAGGTAACACTGCTCCCTCCCTCCCTTCAGAAACAAGCTAACAGCCTAGTCCAGACTCTGATGAAGTGCACCCCTCACTACATCCGCTGCATCAAACCCAACGAGACCAAACGGCCCCGGGACTGGGAGGACAACCGGGTCAGACACCAGGTGGAGTACCTGGGCCTGCGAGAGAACATCAGAGTCCGCCGGGCTGGATATGCCTTCAGACGGGTCTTCAACAAGTTCCTGCAGAGGTCAGGGGTCAAACACAGTAACATGATGTGATCTGTGTTGTTGCTTCATACGTGCTGACAGAGACTTGTTTCCTGCAGGTACGCCATCCTGACGAAAGAAACCTGGCCTCGATGGAGGGGCGAGGAGCGCCAGGGAGTCCTGCACCTCCTCAACTCCGTCCACATGGACCAGGACCAGTTCCAGCTTGGCAAGACCAAAATCTTCATCAAAGCTCCAGAGTCGGTACGAGACACTCACACACAGGAAGGACCGGTCAGGAAGTGGTTTATCTGTAAACTTTCAAATTAAAATTCCCTGTTGACAGTAACTGTTTTCAGGAATACTGAGGTACCGCAGGAGAACCTCTGTATCATGTAACATGACTGTAGGTTCTGTTCTAGTCCTCAGGTAGAAATGTTTCAGGTTTTTTCTCTCAGTTTTGGTGGAATGAATCCAAACAGAACCCACGACTGGTTCTACAACTAGTACATTGATCATTGATGTCGTTTTAGACGACAACTACTGAACTGATCCAAAATCTAAAAGGGAATTTATTCAGATTTCTGAATTCATCCCACCAGTTCTGTTTCTGACACAGTGGCATTCTGGGTAGTGTAGTTTCCAGAAGACCTCAGGGTCTGTCTGCGGTATGTCTTTATGTTTGTTTTTTCCTCTCTGCAGCTCTTCCTGTTGGAGGAGATGAGGGAGAGGAAGTATAACGGTTACGCTCGGGTCATCCAGAAGGCGTGGCGTAAACACATCGCTGTCCGCAAGTACGTCAAGATGAGGGAGGAAGGTAAGATCATCAATAAGTGGGTTAATGAAGCACGTGTTTGTGTCTTCTTCTCTGCTAAGTGATTTTCTGTTTGCAGCCTCTGACGTCCTGCTGAACAAGAAGGAGCGCCGCAGAAACAGCATCAACAGGAACTTTGTGGGCGACTACATCGGGACGGACAACCACCCAGAGATTAGACAGTTCGTCGGCCGCAGAGAGAGGATCGACTTTGCTGATGTCGTGGTGAAATTTGACCGAAGATTCAGGGTAAAAACTAAAGCGATCCCACAGCGCACTGAGGGGGAGGGTTCAGGAGAAAGACTCTGACTGCTTGATGTGTCACTTCCTGTCTGAATTGTTTCTGTTGTTCCATAGACCGTGAAGCGTGACCTCATCCTGACCTCCAAGTTCTTGTACCTGATTGGTCGAGAGAAGGTGAAGCAGGGTCCTGATAAAGGCCAGATCCAGGAAGTTCTCAAGAGGAAGATTGAGCTCAACAAGATCCAGTCTGTTTCCCTGAGGTACATCGAACACAAGAGCCGAGCTTGAAGCCTGACGAGATGGATTCATGACATGAATCCAGCTGCACGGCGAGACACAAGACAAGATCCAGAGCAACAACTGAAACTAGAATTAGATTTAGAATCAGCGCCAGGACCATAACTAGAGTCTCTGTCTGTCTGACTTCCTGTCTCCCTGTCTGTCTCTCTGTCAGCACTCTGCAGGATGATATCTTCATCATTCACGAGGAAGAGTACGACAGCGTTCTTCAGAGCATCTTTAAAACCGAGTTCCTCAGTCTGCTGGTCAAACGTTATCAGGAGAAAACTCAGAAAAAGCTGCCGCTCAAATTCAACAACCTGTCAGTAATCGGACTATTTTCTTTACTAAAATATAAATCATACATCCATGTCATTGTTTCCACTGATGTGGACAAAGTCAGTTTAAGTTCTCCAGATATTCTTGCAGCATTTACATCAGCGGTGTCTGTCATTGTCCTCCAGTCTGGAGTTTAAGGTGAAGAAGGGCGGCTGGGGTCCGTTCAGCTCCTCAGGGTCTAGACAGATCCAGTTCCAAGGGGGTCAGGGAGACGAGGCCGTCCTGAAGCCCAGCGGGAAGGTCCTGCAGGTCTCAATTGGCCCAGGTCTACCCAAGAACTCCAGTAAGTTCTGAATGGACACAACACAAATGAACTCCCCCTCACTTCTTGTGAACTCCCCCTCACTTCCTGTGTGTTTGATCTGTAGGGCCGACGAGGAGGGACAACCGCAAGAGTCGTTATATGGGCAACCAGGCTCCGCCCACCAGCCAGTACAATTCAGGTACCAGAAACAAAACAACCTCTTGGTGTGACAGCGTGAACGTCTGACTGTTGGTTTATCATCTTTCTTTTATCTCCAGCTCCTCGCTCCAGAGGGGGCGGAGCTCCCAGAGGAGGCCCCTCCTCCAGAGGCTCCCTGGTGAGGCAGCAGTCCAGCATGGAGCAGCCCAGTCTGCCCCGCCTCCAGAGCCAGCATCGCCATGACAACCGGGCCCATGAGCACTATGACATGGGCTTCATGGATGTCCCGGAGCAGGGCGCCGCAGGGTGAGACTGCCAAAAACCCAGTATATAGAACCAATGTAACCAGTAACGGCAATAGCATGACCAGCAGGCGATTAGACAGGGGATGCCATCTCCCTTTTAAGCCGTCATCCATCTCTGGGCTCACAGCTGTCTGGGTCTGGTTCTGGTCCTGGTTCTCTAGATTGTTCTGTGGTTCACTAAAGGGTTCTGTAATCCCGTGTGTTGCCTGCAGGCTGCAGCGGCGGCGGTCAAAGGAGGTGAAGCCGGTTCCTGGAGCGGGTCGACCAAAACCAGCTCCCAGACCAAAGCCCCGGTCTCCACAGTGCAGAGCGCTGTACGCCTACGACGCCCAGGACACGGATGAGCTCAGCTTCAACGCTGATGATGTCATCGAGATACTCACTGAAGGTGCTGCTAGTACTAGTACGACTACTACTGTTAATACTCCTGCTGAATGGATACTACAATAAATTGACTGAACAGATAATTTACTGACTCAAAAACATACCTGACCAAATGGACCAATCACAGCTCTTGTTGTGTGTCTGTGTTTCAGATCCGTCTGGTTGGTGGTTCGGTCGTCTGCGGGGCAGAGAGGGGATGTTCCCCGGAAACTATGTTGAGAAGATCTAGACCTCTTGACCGCGGGGTCAAAGGTCATCGACCTGCTGCTGCAGCTGGGGTCAGACGTCATGGAGCTTACAACACATCGGCTGACAGGAAACAGGAAGCTGATTTACACCATAAACGTCACATGTTTAAGTCAGAGTGGTGACAGAGGTCAAAGGTCAGGGCGAGGAGCTCCGACCTGCTGACGTCCCCCTAACACTGTTTACAGTCAGGTCAATGTCCCCGTGTGACTCCAGTCTGATCGTCTCCGATGGGTTTAAAGCAGCAGCTCAGTTTGGTAACGTCGTGCCAGCGCCCCCTACAGGTGACCGCCGCAGTATGCCAGCCCTGACAGAACAAACATGACTCTTCATCACTGGAACTTTAAAATATAAAATAAATCTTTTTATCTTCTCAACATGTAAAATGTGACGTCACTGCAGGTTTTAACTCTGATTGAAAGAATAAAAATTAAATAGAAACATAAAATTAACTTTCTATGTGATTAAACAGTTGAAACAATGAAATAATTTTCTGTATAATTACAAACACAGCTCGGATCAGACGCTGTGTGTAATGTCTGTTTGTGTTTTATAGTCGTCTGTATGAACGTGATGTTTTTTAGCTCAGATCGTCCAGCTGGACCAACAATAAACTGACATTTCAGTACGAACACGTCTGAGCGACACAAGCGAGTGGCGGTTTAATCAGCTTCAAATTATTAACGATGAAACAAGAAACACAGAAATGACAAAACAAGACATTTGAGGATTTTTCATTATTTCAGGACATTTAATGAACCAATGAACCAACAATTAATTAACTGAAAATACAATCAGCAGATTGATTGATATTGAAAATAATCATTACTTGGTGGCCCAGTCTCGGATGCAGTGCTGCAGAAAGTACTAGTAATCAAAAAGTATCAGTAAAAGTAACTGATCCATATATTTACATGTATGTATATTCTGTGTACTGCGTGTCAGCTGATTATCACAATCACTGTTTTTATCTGATAAATTAAATGAATTTAATATTTTTATGTGATACTTTGGCTCTAATGCAGAATGTAATCTGTAATGTAACTAGTAACTAAAGTAATCAAATAAATGCAGAGGAGTAAAAAGTACAATATTTGCCTCCAAAATGTAGAGAGGAAGTATAAAGAAACAGAAAACTGAAATACTCAAGTACAACTACCTCAAAACTGTACTGACATGCAGAACCTGAGTAAATGTACTTAGTTACATAACATCCTGTTTTATGAATGAAAGAAACGAACTGAATGTGCTCTGAAGCTGGAGGTAACGCACAGATGATAGGCACGTGGGCAACTACATTACCCAGAGCTCCATTCCCCCCAGAGGGTCGTGCTGCCTTCACTGCTGTGGCATTTTTAATGCAGCATGTGGTCCAAGTACACAGCCTGCAACCTACATGTTGAGTCAATAATGCGTTCAGTACTCTAACTAACTCTAACCCACTTTTTGGAACGATATCACATAATCATACAAAATATTACCCAAATATCAGCCTTTCTCTTACCTGTGTGTGGTTTAATATTTAGAGAATACGTTTATTTCTGTCGCTGCTCCGTTTCAATCTCTGTGGATCAGATTGAAGTCACGAGCAGTGACAGTGCTTATTTACGACCGTTTTTCGCGGGCCGTGAAGGCGTCCTGACCTTTCACCTAGCACACTACCGACACACAGTCATGCGGTTGTTCACGGTGTGTGTGTGTGCGTGTGTGTGTGTGTGAGACTGACTGACAGCCCGCTGCTCGGTGAACCGCCCGGGTACCGGAGCCATTAACGGGTCAGAGGAGCGGTTAGCGGGTTAGCTAGCGGTCAGAGCGGAGGAGTTAGCGGCTAACAGCTAACAGCTAACAGCTAACGAACGATGGAGGAGTTTCTGTCGAGCTGCCGCCGAGCCGTGCAGGTAACACACACACACACACACACACATGCACACACACACGCACACCCTCCACCCATCGTGTGTGTGTTGGCTAACGTTAGCCTGTTAGCTTGTTAGCGCAGACAGTGCAGTGATTCCAGTTATTAATAGAAGATGGACGATGTGAAGTCAACTGTACGACTTCCGGTCAGTCACACCTTTCAAAGTAAACTTCTGGTCAACAAAACTTCAAGTAACATATTATTGTCACTTCTGTTTTAATACTGCTGAATATTATCTACACTTCAGTACTGAATATGATCAATATGTTCAAATTTCTGTTTCTACAGAGGAAGTTGTTACAAATAATAGTTTTGTATTATATATAATAGTATGTTATAGTACATATTCTTATTCTACATGCTCTTAATTCTTATCTATTCTGTATTTGATACTTTTGTTATGATTTCTATATACTTTGACATTTCTACTGTAAAATTTTCCTCCTCAGGGATCAAAAAAATATTTCTGATTCTGATGAAATATTTTTCACGATTGAAAAAAAACATAAAATGGAAAAACATTAGAATAAAACCATTTCACTGAACTTACATGTATAAAATATGTTTATTAATATTTCTGATTTTTGGGCGAATCAGAAAATTCATATAACATCAGTTTCAGACTAAACGCAGAATAATTTTCAGCAGTCAGAGTTCAGATTGTATTTTAATTTAAATATTATAAGTGTCATGCAGAGTGACGCACGGTGAACCTGTGTATTGAGGATGAGACGGGAGAAACGAGTTTCTGAGGCTTTAAACTAAACTTATTTTTGGTGTCATCGTTCTGACTTCAGTGTTTTATGTCTTTAGTTTTGTGATGAAGGTTTTTGGACACAGTGAACAGTTTAATTTGGATCAGAGTGAAACGGATTGTAGATTTGGTGAGTGGTGATGTTTGATTATTACGGAACAAACTGAAGAACTGGAGGTTCAGGTGACGCGTTGGTCGTCCGGAGCTTCTCAGGAAAATGTTTCATATTAAACAGAATAATTGTGACTTTTGTTTAAACATATCTTTTACAGTGAACTCAAATGTTTGATTGTCTTCAGTCTAAAATGTCTTTGCTTCTTTTAACTCAGATGACGATGTCTTTGGTGTCAGTTTATCATTTATTAATCAGCTCAGTGTCAATGGTCACCTGTCCTCCAGGTGAACTCGGGTGAGGCTGGTTCAGGGTTCCACGTTGTTCTGGGGAATGAAGCCTGCGACGTGGACTCGATGGTCTGTGCTCTGACCTACGCCTACTTCCTGTCCAAGGTGAGACTCTGACCTGTCAGTGCTGGTGTTTGTCCACAGAGCTGGTGTCTGATTGGCTGTCTCTCTGTCAGACTGTACAGAGTGAGATGCTCGCCGTCCCTCTGCTCAACATCCGTCAGTCAGACCTGGTGCTGCGCTCAGATAACGTCTTCCTGCTGCGACAGGTCGGTTTATCTCCAGACCTGCTGCTGTTCAGAGACCAGCTCGACCTGCGAGCGCTGCAGCGGGCCGGACGCTTGCGGCTGACGCTTGTTGACCACAATGTCCTGCCCAGGTAGGAACAAACACCTGACAGGTGCTTGGGTCAACCCTAACCCAGGTGGCCACATTGTCCTAAACACCTGCCATACAACACAACCATGATCCAGGTAGCCACAGAAGCACCTATCTCATCAGAATAGCTGTCACACCTGTGTTATCACCTATACCTGTCCTGCAGTTCAGACCGTAACCTGGAGGGGGCGGTGGTGGAGGTGATTGACCATCACCTGCTAGAGAGAGCATCCTCCCCTTCCTGTCCTGTTACCGTGGAGACGGTGGGATCCTGTGCTACCTTGGTAACAGAACGCATCATCCAGAAAGCCCCAGAAATCCTGGATCAGCAGATCGCCCAGCTGCTCTATGGTAAACACCTGAACACACCTGAAGTCACCTGAACGTCCTCGCAGAGGGTTTATTAGCTTCTTGTAACTAACTTTTGTTTTATCATCTGTTTCTTCTGTTTATACTTACTGTGTGTACTGTGTGTGTACTGTGTGTACTATGTGTGTACTCTGTGTGTACTGTGTGTACTCTGTGTGTACTGTGTGTACTGTGTGTGTACTGTGTGTACTCTGTGTGTACTGTGTGTGTACTCTGTGTACTGTGTGTGTATTGTCTGTGTACTCTGTGTACCTTGTGTAGCGGCCGTGGTGCTGGACTGTGTCAACATGGCGCCCTCAGCAGGTAAAGTGACCCCTAAAGACGCTGAGTTCGTGACTGTGTTGGAGAGTCGTTTCCCCGCTCTGCCACCGAGAGGCGCTCTGTTCCAGAACCTGAACCACGCCAAGTTTGACGTCTCAGGTCAGTCACACAGAACTGCAGTACTACTGCAGTGCAGCGTATTGACCACTCTGTCACAACGTGTCATTTCAGCTTCATGCAGGATTGTGAACATTTTGTGTCTTCAGGTCTGAACACTGAACAGATGTTGTTGAAGGACATGAAGTCTGTCTCAGGACGTCTGAACATCGCCGTCTCCGTCCTCTACGTCCAGCTGCAGGTCAGTACTGCACAGAGTACTGCACAGTACTACACAGGACTACACAGAGTACTGCACAGTACTACAGAGTACTACACAGAGTACTGCACAGTACTACACAGGACTACACAGACTACTGCACAGTACTACAGAGTACTGCACAGTACTACACAGGACTACACAGAGTACTGCACAGAGTACTGTACAGTACTACACAGCACTACACACAGTACTACACAGTACTACAGAGTATTACACAGTACTACACAGAGTACTACACACAGTACTACACACAGTACTAGACACAGTACTACACAGAGTACTGTACAGAGTACTGTACAGTACTGCACAGTACTACACAGAGTACTGCAGAGAGTACTACACAGGACTACACAGTACTGCACAGTACTACACAGTACTACACAGAGTACTGTACAGTACTACACAGTACTACACAGAGTACTACACAGTTCTACACAGGACTACACAGAGTACTGCACAGAGTACTACACAGTACTACACAGCACTACACACAGTACTACACAGTACTACAGAGTATTACACAGTACTACACACAGTACTACACACAGTACTACACACAGTACTAGACACAGTACTAGACACAGTACTATACAGAGTACTACACACAGTACTACACACAGTACTACACACAGTACTAGACACAATACTACACAGAGCTACACAGAGTATTACACAGTACTACAGAGTATTACAGAGTACTACACAGAGTACTACACAGTGCTACACAGAGTACTACACAGTACTACAGAGTATTACACAGTACTACACACAGTACTACACACAGTACTACACAGTACTACAGAGTATTACACAGTACTACACACAGTACTACACACAGTACTACACAGTACTACAGAGTATTACACAGTACTACACACAGTACTACACACAGTACGGAGGCTCTTGACCAATCAGCTGCAGTGGCATCAGTCTGACAAGAGGTGGAGCCAGAGAGCCCAGAACTCTGACTGACAGGCACAACTGTACTAACTGCCTGTGTGTGTGTGTCTGTGTCTGTGTGTGTGTCTGTCTGTGTGCGTCTGTGTGTGTCTGTGTGTGTGTCTGTCTGTGTGCGTCTGTGTGTCTGTCTGTGTGCGTCTGTGTGTCTGTGTGTGTGTGTGTGTGTGTGTGTCTGTCTGTGTGCGTCTGTGTGTCTGTGTGTGTGTCTGTGTGCGTCTGTGTGTGTGTGTGTGTGTGTGTGTGTCTGTCTGTGTGCGTCTGTGTGTCTGTGTGTGTGTGTCTGTGTGTCTGTCTGTGTGTCTGTCTGTGTGCGTCTGTGTGTGTGTGTGTCTGTGTGTGTCTGTGTGTGTGTGTCTGTGTGTCTGTGTGTCTGTCTGTGTGTGTCTGTGTGTCTGTCTGTGTGTGTCTGTGTGTGTGTGTGTGTCTGTGTGTGTGTCTGTCTGTGTGTGTCTGTGTGTCTGTCTGTGTGTGTCTATGTGTCTGTGTGTGTGTGTGTGTGTGTCTGTGTGTGTCTGTGTGTCTGTCTGTGTGTCTGTCTGTGTGTGTCTATGTGTCTGTCTGTGTGTGTGTGTGTGTGTCTGTGTGTGTGTGTGTGTGTGTGTGTCTGTCTGTGTGTCTATGTGTCTGTGTGTGTGTGTGTGTGTGTGTCTGTGTGTCTGTGTGTGTGTGTCTGTGTGTCTGTGTCTGTGTGTGTGTGTGTGTCTGTGTGTGTGTGTCTATGTGTCTATGTGTGTGTCTGTGTGTGTCCGTGTCTGTGTGTGTGTCTGTGTGTGTGTGTGTGTGTGTGTGTGTGTGTGTGTGTGTGTCTGTGTGTCTGTGTCTGTGTGTGTGTGTGTGTGTGTCTATGTGTCTGTGTGTGTGTCTGTGTGTGTGTGTGTCTGTGTGTGTGTGTGTGTGTGTGTGTGTGTGTGTGTGTCTGTGTGTGTGTCAGGACTTTCTGCAGAGGGCGGAGTTGGAGGCGGAGCTCTCAGCCTTCAGTCTGAAGTTTGGATTCGACCTGCTGCTGCTGATGACCATCGCCTTCACTGACGGCAAAGAGCCAATCAGAGAGCTCGCTGTGTTCAGCCGCAGCACCACCTGCAGGGAGGAGGTACACACTGCAGATACACACAAACCAAGTATTGCGAGTACTCTGTGTAGTACTGATACTTCATGGTGTGGTTCTCAGTCACAGTTTTAGTTGCCATGACAACTCAGGTGTCCTCCCTCCTCAGGTGAGCCTCTACTTGGAACAGGCACGTAACCCCGCCCTCAACCTCTGTCCAATCAGCAGCCCCCATCCTCACATCAGTGCCTATCAGCAAGGTAAGCTCCGCCTCCTCTGAAGCTCACCAGGTGAGACTTACGCAGCATTCCAGTTACACGGGAGACCACTCGCCTGAGTTGCTCTTACG
>NC_140191.1:187132-199632 GCF_965226575.1 Pagrus pagrus | reverse complement strand
CACATTGAGTCAGAGTAGGAACTCCCTCAGAGAGAGAGAGAGAGAGAGAGAGAGAGGACGGTCCTCACACTCGTCCAGAAGCTCACACATGCTGGTCAGAACACACTGTGACATCACAGTGACATCATGAGCTCCCCCACAGGGAACACAGACGAGGACAGGTACGTTTAATACTTAAACACACACACACACACACACACACACACACACACACACACACACACTCAGGTTTCACTGTATGTGTGTGTATGTGTGTGTGTGTGTGTTTCCTGTTGCAGTAGAAAGAGGAAGTTGAGTTGACATCGTTGGTGTTTGTGGTTTCTAGAGTTCGTTCTTCCAGACGCTCAGTGAAGGGGTCTCTGTGGTGTGTTTATAGTCTCCTCAGGTGTCTCCAGGTTCAGGAAGCTTGTCTGTCTGTCTCTCTGTCTGTCTGTCTGTCTGTCTCCGGGCGTAGAGATGGTCGGCTCTCACTATCTCCTCTGTAACTTGGTGGTCTTGGCTCTCCGTCTGTCCGTCTGTCCGTCTGTCCAGGTGTTTCATCAGTTCAGCTGCTCAGACAGGAAGCTGTTGGCTGTTACCATGACAACAATACAGACCAGAGCAGGCGCTGTGTTCAGGCTCTGTGGGAATGTATTCATCATATACTTTCTGTCTGCTCAACCACGTGACCACGTCAGGAGTCCTGAATTCTCCTGTGTTACTGACTACCATCTTCAAGCACCTGGATTGTCCTTGAACGTCCCTGGAAGCTCGATCTGCAGCCTGACCCGGCTTTCATTAAAAAGGTGGAGGTGTTGCTCTCCTCGAGTGGAGCCGAGGACTTCTTCTGGAGCGAGTGTGGTGGACTGAGAAGCCACTGGTGGTCGGTCCACAGTGAGAACATCGTGCCACTGTGCTCGATGGAATGATCCTGACAGAACCTCCTGATGAACCCTGGATCTGTTTCAAACACTCCTGGAACCTCTTCAAGCTGCCTGTTATCCCGTGTGGTGAACCCTGACACCTCCACAATCACTTGGACAACCTCCTTTACCTTTCTCGACCTCCTAAGCTCTCCTGGAACCCCTAATAGACTGTTTACCTCCTTCAGGAACCATAAAGCTCCTCTCAAAACCTCTTCAAGCACCCTGGAACTGCAGTAAGCCCTCCTGGAGAATCCCTTCAGAAACCTTGAAGCCTCCTTAAACTCTTACATATCCTTTTCAAGCACTCCTTGAATCTCTTCAAGCACCTCAGGAACCCTTGAACCCTCTTGAGGACAAATGACCCTGCTGAGAGTTGTGGATTTTCCCAGTCAGGCCCTGAAGGCACCACAGTGGAAACATGATGCCCCCTCCTCTACCTGTGACCTGCACACACACAGGTGCACAGGTGTGGTTACCTGGTGGGTGTGTCAGATAAAGCGTCTCGACATTCTGCTTCAGTAACAACAAACAGAGGAACAATAGAGCCCCGCCCCCTCACCTGCTCAGGTGTGTCCGTGTGAACAGTCAGAATCAGAGCAGTCAGGCAGGTCCGTTCAGTCTGATCAGATCCAGATTTTATTAGAACAACAAGCCGCTGATGGATCGACCGCAAGCTGACTGAAGACGGTTACCTGCTGACAGGTGACAGGTGAGAGTCACATGACCACATCTGTTTGTTTAACAGGAAAAGCAGGAAGAAGCTTAAAATGACAGAAAAGTGAATGGAGTCTGGCTTCAGAGAAAGAACACAGGGCGGAGTGGGAATCCTCTGATGTTACAGATAACTGTGTGTGTGTGTGTGTGTGTGTGTGTGTGTGTGTGTGTGTGTGTGTGTGTGTGTGTGTGTGTGTGTGTGCGCGCGTGCGTGTGCTCATGTGGTCCAGTTGACTGCTGAAGATGAAAACAGAACCCGTTCAGTACTTCAGTATTATTTATTGAGGCAGGTTGGTGAAGAACAGCATGAAATCAGATGAAAGTTTCCCAAAGAGACTCGGAACATATTCCTGCTCTGATATTGATTATATTATATATGATATTGATTGATAAGTGTATCAGTCCTGTTGACAGAATCTGAATCGTGGTGAAGGAACCCACTGACTGCTCGTTAACACACCAGTGATAATGTTCCAATAATAACAACGATAATAACAATAATAATAATAACAACAACACTAATAATAACAATAATAGTAATAATAATGATAAAAATTCTAATTATTATAATAACGATAATAATAACACAGTGACAGTGAGTACTTTTTCTGATTCTACTTGTAGTTACTTAAATAACTCTCTGTTCTCTGAGTCTCCACCGACAGTCAGACAGTTTGTTCAGCTGTTTGTTCTTCTGCTGGTTCTGACTGTCAGGCTGCTGCGTCCTCCTCTTCCTCCTCCTCGTCCTCCTCGTCGTCGTCTTCCTCCTCGTCCTCTGTGTTAATGATCAGCTGCTGATGATCTTATTCTGTTTGTCCCTGCAGGGCTCCTGTAGCATCCTCAGGCCCCCCCAACATCCAGGACATGGAGCTGAGGGAGGAGTGGCAGGACGACGGCTTCCCCAGGTCTCACCTCTGACCTCTGACCTCTGTTACGTCTAATATGTTGGAGAGAGAACATGATAGAGAACATGATAGAGAACGTGTTAGAGAACGTGTTAGAGAACATGATAGAGAACGTGTTAGAGAACATGATAGAGAACATGATAAAGAACATGATAGAGAACGTGTTAGAGAACATGATAAAGAACATGTTAGAGAACATGCAAGAGTACATGTTGGGGAACATGTTCTCTAATAAGTTGGAGAACATGATAGAGAACATGATAGAGAACATGTTCTACAATGTTGGAGAACATGTGAGGACAGATGAAGCAGCAGAGTTTAAATGTGAAGGTCAGAGTGAAAAACTGCGTTTGTTCTTCTTATCTCAGTTTCTGCAGCTGAAGGTTTGACAGTTTGTTCTGTCTGGTTCTCCTCAGACCTGCTGGATCAGATCTAAATCTGTTCTGCAGCTGAAGGTTTGACAGTTTGTTCTGTCTGGTTCTCCTCAGACCTGCTGGATCAGATCTAAATCTGTTCTGCAGCTGAAGGTTTGACAGTTTGTTCTGTCTGGTTCTCCTCAGACCTGCTGGATCAGATCTGAATCTGTTCTGCAGCTGAAGGTTTGACAGTTTGTTCTGTCTGGTTCTCCTCAGACCTGCTGGATCAGATCTGAATCTGTTCTGCAGCTCAAACACAAACACTTTATTATTCTGAGCTGTTCTGATCACAGAGACATCTTCATGTGTAAAATCTGTGGAAGAACCCTTTAAAACAAACATGCTGACTTTTATCGGATGCTGTACAGATTGTAAAGCCCTCTGAGGCAAACTGTGATTTGTGAATTTGGGCTATACAAATAAAATTTGATTTGATTTGATTTGATTTGTTGTTGGGGGGGTTCAGGCCTCTCCCAGAGGATTGTGGGAGTCCAGTGGAGGCACAGAGCCCGTCAGGTGGCGAACAGCGACCAGGTGACCCAGAGAACTTTCTTATTTCCCCTAAATTTCTTATAATTTGACCACAAAGTCTGAGAAAACAAGGAATAAAATTAAAAACATAAATATTTGAACTAATATTGTTTGTTTAATGTTGTAGAGTTGTTTGTTTATGAAGATCTTTATAAAAGAAATGATTATGAATTATTTCTGTGAGGTGACGGGTCAGGTGTGTGCAGGTGTGGTAACAACAGGAAGTGAGTTTCTGCAGTTGGTCAGCAGGAGGAGCTGCAGCAGAGACTGTTCATGGAGGAGATTAAGATTCTGATTATGACTTTTGACCTTTTACCTCCTTCCTTATCTGGCCCCACCCTCCTCTCCCCTCAGC
The DNA here is from genome assembly GCF_965226575.1 of Pagrus pagrus. Classification (NCBI taxonomy): domain Eukaryota; kingdom Metazoa; phylum Chordata; class Actinopteri; order Spariformes; family Sparidae; genus Pagrus; species Pagrus pagrus. The sequence continues at coordinate 195,806 of NC_140191.1, read as the reverse complement.
CCCACCCACCAGTCTCGCCCTATCAGGAACAGTTGGGGGAGGGGCTAAGAAGCGTCTGGTCGCCCCGTCTCTCAGTCTCACTCTGAGCCGCAGAGACTCTCACGACCTGAGCGGCGATGGCTTCACCGCTGCCGCACTGTCAGCGACGCCGGACGAGACGCTGTCACTCGACATCAACCTGGAGGCGCTGGAGACGCCGTCAGACAGCGAGACAGGAACGCTGCCAGACAGCATGCACGAGCTGGAGTGGGAGGGTGAGACAGGCCTGCTGTCACCATAGTGACCACACTGTTGTCAACCAGGATGGAAGTCAGGATTGTAATCTTCAATCCCAGTCACTGATTCAGGTGGAGCTCAGGTGGAGGTTAGGTGGAGCTCAGGTGGAGGTTAGGTGGAGCTCAGGTGGAGCTCAGGTGGAGCTCAGGTGGAGGTTAGGTGGCGCTCAGGTGGAGGTCAGGTGGAGCTCAGGTGGAGCTCAGGTGGAGGTTAGGTGGAGCTCAGGTGGAGGTCAGGTGGAGCTCAGGTGGAGGTTAGGTGGAGGTCAGGTGGAGGTTAGGTGGAGCTCAGGTGGAGGTTAGGTGAAGGTTAGGTGGAGCTCAGTTGGAGGTCAGGTGAAGGTCAGGTGGAGCTCAGGTGGAGGTTAGGTGGAGCTCAGGTGGAGGTCAGGTGAAGGTTAGGTGGAGGTCAGGTGGAGCTCAGGTGGAGCTCAGGTGGAGCTCAGGTGAAGGTTAGGTGGAGGTCAGGTGGAGGTTAGGTGGAGGTCAGGTAAGGTTACAGCACAGGAAAGAGATAATATCTCTGCTGACCTCTGACCTCTCTCTGACAGATGACCTCCCCCGGATGGCAAGGGGCGGAGCCGGGGCTGGGGCCGGGGCCAGTAGCCAGAGGGAGCAGTCAGAAAGTCTGATGGAACTGGACCAGGTGGACAGCAGGGGTCGCCGTTGGAGAAGGTTCTGTATCTCCGGACATGAATATAATGTGAACATGAGCGTCCTCGAGCCGTACCTACAGGTCCTGTCACACGGAGGTCAGAGGTCACTGTTTACTCTTCTTATATTTTATTATGATTGTTTCTCAACATGATGTAATAATATGATCCATCTATACATGATGATACAATAAGATGTTGTGATGTAATGAACATTTATCTTCTATAATGTTCTCTCTACTCCACAGTAGAACTGTCACATATAGATGTTCTCAGTAGAGCAGAGGAGGCTAAAATCTGTAACGTCTGTAACACAAAAAGACAACAGTCGCCCTTTTCACACAGAGAAGCCACATTATCTCCACAGCAGCGGTTCACCATTTCAATTCATACAGCAAGCCAGCGCCGCGGATCCAAAAGAGGCGTGATGGTACATGTCATGATGATGACGTGTACCATCATGATGATGACGTGTACCATCATCATGACGTGTACCATCATCATGACGTGTACCATCATCATCATGACGTGTACCATCATCATGACGTGTACCATCGTCATGATGACGTGTACCATCATCATGACGTGTACCATCATGATGGCAGTATAACTGCAGTATTATTTTTCCTCATAAGTTGCCATGGACACGACCAGTTACCACGTTACTGTTGTTTGGTTCTGTAATATTGCTTTATGGGACATTTATCTTTTATTTGATGAGTGAATTGATTGATTGATTGATTGATTGATTTAATTGCAGCTCTCCCACATTAAGACATAAAAAGTACAATTGAGGATAAAAACACAGGAAAGTCCAGGACTTATTTCCATTGTGGTCCTCACATAAAACATCAAGGCAAGACACAACAAGACAAGATATGACATGACACTCACAGAGTGTATAATAGTCACCTAAAACCATAAAACCAAAGAAACTTATTTTATTTTTATTTTTATTAAATACATTCGATGGTCCCCTTCTCTATTCCGCTACCCTCTCTAGTAACCAGGCCTTAATTCTCCTTTTAAAGGAGTTTAGGCTGGATATGACTTTTATATCTGTCGTGTTCGTTTATTTGAGTGAAGACATACAACGACGTTCCGGTTAAGTATTTATTTAGAATTGTATCATTAAGCAAGTATGATCATGGACCTTTCTCTGTTAAACAAATCACAGTCAGCGGATCGCTGTTACTCTGTAACCCGTCGCCCAGAAAAAGGATGCAGATATTCGCATTACAATCACAGTTATATTTTTGCTGTTGAGGTGTTATAATTTGTCATTGGTCAAAAAAGGTGAGGAGGTCGTGGTTTAGACTTGACTCTCCTTTCGTTGGTGCACAGGCTGGTCCCAGCCTCTTGGTAACACAATTTCTCCAATCCGTGAAGACATCGCCCTGTGGAAAGAACCTCCCTCTTCCTGTTCTCTTCCTGTCTCATCCTGCACTGTTTCTGCACTACTTTTGAGTTTCTCTAAGTCATACTTTGTTATCACTTCACAGACAGATACTGTTCACCACAAGGTCGTCATGTGTAGGGTACATTGTTACAGAGACAAAAGCAGCTGTGTTCTCTCTCTCATCCTGGCTTGTTCCTCAAATGTCTTAACCCTTCATGACATGGGGTCAATGCTTCTGTCAACCTCATCAATCAACAGGATAAGTACAGCTCTATATGGGGACATTATTAAGTAAACATGTAAAGTAGCATATGGCTAAAAAAAAATATTGTATCTCAACAATCCCTATCTAATTTGTTCCATTGCAAAGGTGCCTTTGCCTACAGATGTTTTAAAAGAATATGGACATAGATCTGAGATGCTGCCACGAGTGCAAACCTTGTGTTTGTCCTTTACCTTGGTAATCAGACCTGCTAGGAACGTTTTGGCGCTACCGAACAGTATTTTATGTATCATATTCAGCCTAGTCATAACAACACGCGACTCAACAGGTAGCCAGTTAAGTTCTGCAAATTGTGACCTACCTATATGTGACCTATGGCCCAAGTTCAAAATGACTCTCATTAGTTTATTCTGTGCAGTTTGCAACCTCCCTTTAGGTTTACATGTTAGGCCTTCCAACCAGGAAGTGCTTGCAAATTCAAAATGATTTCAAACTAATGCATTAGCTAATATTACCATTGTTGGCCTATCTATGAATTTGGCATTTCTAGCTAATAACTTTGTGAGCCTGGTGACTTGGCTTAGGACCTTATTGGCCATACTCCTGCCATCCAGGTTGTTTTCTAGGATGCATCCCAGGTATTTCACTGATGATTTTGCACTGACCACAACCTTATTCAGAGTGACCCTGAATTCAGAGCATCTGCTCAATCTGTACTTTGAGCCAAACAAGATGGCCTCTGTCTTACCAAGATGTAAGGACAACTTGTTGTCAATCAGCCAGCTGTTTACAGAAGCTAGCTCTGTGCTCGGGGTACTCTCTATTGTGGATTGATGCTTATGGGACATTAACAGTGCTGAGTCATCAGCGTACAGGAATAGGTCGCATGAGCAGGCGTCTGGCATATCATTTATATATGTTAAAAACAAAGACGGGCCGAGAATGCTTCCTTGTGGAACGCCGCATTTGACTATTCTGGGGTATGACAGCTCCCCCCCTAGGGCCACCAGTTGTTCTCTCCCTGACAGGTATGACCTGAACCACCTACAGGTGGAGCTGTCTGCTCCCAGGGCCTCAAGTTTATCAATTAATCTGTCGTGATTTACAGTGTCAAATGCCTTTTGCAGGTCAAGTAACACCATTCCACATAAACAGGAAGGATCTGTTTAGCTGTCAGACTGTGAACACACAGACCTGTCTCTCCTCTGCGGTTCTGATTCTACCTCTGGAGGCGGATCAGAGCCGCAGCAAAACTGTCCATCCTCTCCACATCTGAAACTTTAACACAGGCCACGTTGCGGAGAATCGGCACATGATTCCTGCATTGAAAGGGCAGTTTGAATGGGGCTAGTGACTTTCCTGCTCATGTCTGATTGGTTGTCAGGTTACTATGGAGATGAGATGAACGCCATCATCCTGTTCACCTCCTGCTACCTGCCGGAGAACACGGTGGAGGACTACGAGTACGTCATGGACAACCTGTTCAGGTGAGCTCGGTTTTCTGTCTTTAGGAACATTTCAGTAAAATACATAAACATGGTATTCGTCTGTTATTGTTTACGGAATGAAAAAAATAGATTATTAGATTAAAGATTAGCTTATTTACAGGACGCAGCGCTGAAAAAAGTTGAGGCAGAAGCACTGGAGGCCTGATGGTCAGCACCGAGGAGCTGAGGCTCAGTGATGGATGTGTTTTCATCATGACTTATTCTGATGGTCAAACTGAGAGTGTGTGTATGTGTGTGTGTGCAGGTACATCGTGGGGACGTTGGACCTCATGGTGTCAGAGAACTACCTGTTGGTCTACCTGTGTGCGATGGCTCCCAGAAACAAGCTGCCGGCCATCAAGTGGCTCCATCAGTGCTACACCTCCATCGACAGGAGGTATGATGGATTCACTCACCAGGACAATCCTGTGGGGTGGAGCTGTCACACAGTCTGATGGTTGAATAAACTGTGAACGTCTTCAGAGAGTAAATATTGATGAGAAGTGATCAGACTGTTGTCATGTTTGTGTTCAGGCTGAAGAAGGACCTGAAGGGGCTGCTGGTCGTCCACCCTGCCTGGTACATCAAAGCTCTGATCACTGTGGTCAAACCCTTCATCAGGTCTGCAACACACACACACACACACACACACACACACACACACACACGCTCCAGGCTCCACACAGAGACTCTAAGGTTCAGATTAGATGAAACTTTATGGTCTGTTGTCTCCAGTGACAAGTTCAGCAGGAAGATCCGGTTCATCCAGAGTCTGCAGGAGCTGTCACAGTTCATCCCCACAGAAAGACTGCAGATACCTGACGCCATACGCCAGTAAGAACCTCATTCTACTGATTCTACTGGAGTTCTACTGATCCAGAACTTCTCCTCCACCTCCCTGTTCTCCATAAACAGCTCCGTCAGGTTAAACACCTGCTTCACTCTGTTGAACTCGTCTCTTGTGTTTCTGCAGCTTTGATGAGAATTTGAACCGATGACGATCACTGACTCTCAGAGGTCAGCAGACTTGGATGGTCCTGAAGGTCGAAGGTCACCAGGAGCTCCAGGATGCTGTCAGCCTGATGACCTCTGACCTCCGTCCTGTACAGAAAAAGGTTTATTTATTCTGCCTGTCTTTGAATCAGAGGAGGGTTACTTTAACGTCTGCTTCTCCTGCAGCTTCACACACATCACACCTCCAAACTGCAGAGAAAGTCTGCCGGGTTTTAGTTTCATTACTGTCCTGATCCAAGGACTCTGGTTCCTGCTGGGACTCTGGTTCCTTCTGGGACTCTGGTTCCTGTTGGGACTCTGGTTCCTGCTGGGGCTCTGGTTCCTGTTGGGACTCTGGTTCCTGCTGGGACTCTGGTTCCTGCTGGGGCTCTGGTTCCTGCTGGGACTCTGGTTCCTTCTGGGACTCTGGTTCCTGTTGGGACTCTGGTTCCTGCTGGGGCTCTGGTTCCTTCTGGGACTCTGGTTCCTGTTGGGACTCTGGTTCCTGCTGGGGCTCTGGTTCCTGTTGGGACTCTGGTTCCTGCTGGGACTCTGGTTCCTGTCGGGACTCTGGTTCCTGTTGGGACTCTGGTTCCTGTCGGTGCTCTGGTTCCTGTTGGGACTCTGGTTCCTGCTGGGACTCTGGTTCCTGTTGGGACTCTGGTTCCTGTCGGGACTCTGGTTCCTGCTGGGACTCTGGTTCCTGTCAGGACTCTGGTTCCTGTCGGGACTCTGGTTCCTGTCGGTGCTCTGGTTCCTGCTGGGACTCTGGTTCCTGCTGGGACTCTGGTTCCTGTCGGGACTCTGGTTCCTGTCGGTGCTCTGGTTCCTGCTGGGACTCTGGTTCCTGCTGGGACTCTGGTTCCTGTCAGGACTCTGGTTCCTGTCGGGACTCTGGTTCCTGCTGGGACTCTGGTTCCTGTTGGGACTCTGGTTCCTGTCGGGACTCTGGTTCCTGCTGGGACTCTGGTTCCTGTCAGGACTCTGGTTCCTGTCGGGACTCTGGTTCCTGTCGGTGCTCTGGTTCCTGCTGGGACTCTGGTTCCTGCTAGGACTCTGGTTCCTGTCGGGACTCTGGTTCCTGCTGGGACCGGGGCTGAGACTCTGGTTGAAGTTTTGCTGCTGATGTTGCAGCTCTGCCTCAGACACGTGTGTCACACAGGTGACCCTCTCCAGGTGTTCAGGACAGGAAACATTTAAAATCTGGTCTGAGGTGTGAAGCTGCTGTGGGAAAAATTATGTAATGAACATGTTAGTGTGGCTGTAGACAGAAGCAGGTTTCCTGATTCAAACTGTTGGTCTGTTGAAATCAATCATGTAAATACTGTTGGGTCCATTTGAGGCATTTTCCTTTAAATCCTGAAGTTTGTGTAATTGTTCAGCTCCGGCTCTGTACAGAGAATCAGAACTTACTGAAGGACTTGTCGTCGTCGGTCCTCAGTGGACTTTGGGTGATGTTAATTTATTATCTGCTTGAGCTTTCCCAACGTTTCTACACAGATCTTTTTAATGTTCCATATTTTTATTTAAAAGCATAACATTTTCTTGGTTGAGGAACAAAACATGTTGCTAAACCTAAAGTTACAACAAGAGCTTCACCTGTTTCTCTCACATGTAATAAAAGCATCAATCGAACCTTCTTCACACCTGTTTGTTTTTCACATCTTTAATATTTTACTTCATAAACCATCTGATCCTGAAACGACTGAAGGTTCCTGTCTGAAGAGAAGGTGTTCTGTTTACACAAGATGAAAAATATCTTTCAGGACTTTTGAGTCTAAAAAATGTTAATATCCACCTTTAAATCAATCAGCTGCATGTCGAGCTTCAGATTGCAAACAGTAAAGTCTTCTTCACGTCACTACAATCTATGTTTCAGGGCAGAACGTCTGAGATCCAGCAGCCAAACAGGTGTGACCACAGATGTTTCCAGCTCAGTTTCTGTTTGTTCAGGATCGTTCGTGAAGCAGAATGAGAGCGATCACTTCACCACGAACACCTGGAGTCACCTCCTCTTCAGGCCAGCAGAGGGCGACATGTTCACACCAACAGCCCTCAGCTCAGCTCACTGTCCCTCTCAGGCTTCCATAGTTAGTCAGTGGTTCTCAGTCACTGCAGGAGGATGTGGATCATAGACATATATACATAGACGCCTCATTGAGCGGTTTGGCCCGCTGCTGCGATACGTCGACGTCGCCGCCATATTGGAGGAGGCAGCTCTGCCCCGTGAACTAATACAAGTCAATGGAGTGAACTTTATAAAGCTCCTTCTGCAAAGTGCTATAAGTTAATGCCTCTCATTTACACATTCACACACGTACGAATATATTCAGGAAACAGATAGGAACCAAAAACAACGTCTGTAACGTTCTCCTCATATGTTCAGTATACAGGTAGGCACCAAACCACCGGATGTATTTTTATAATGTTTTTATGAGTGTTTACAGCTGCCAATGTATGTAACTCTGGTACTGTGATGATAAATATTGAATCTGTGTCTATAATAACCAGATCCTGACATGTAAATGTGACATCTGTCTACCATACTGTCAACTTAAATATGGACAACTGACTGCATAATGTATGAATCAGAATCAGAAATACCTTATTAATCCCCAACGGGAAATTGCTTGTGTTACAGCTGCTCCCATTTAAAGTCAAGAATATGCAGAAAAATAGTAGTAGTAATAATAATAATAATAAAAATAATAATAATAATAGGCCTAATAAAAACTATATATATGGTGCATATTTATAAAAGTAGCCTACTGCAACGTTACTTTGTTTTTTACCATGAAATGTTATTTTATACAATATCATATTTTATAATGTTCTGTCATGGAGTTTATCACTTCACTGCTAAAAGAAAGAAAGCAGGCTCACTGCCAGTTGCAGTTTCTTATCTTGATTTGCGGACTTGTTAATCAGAATCAGAATCAGAATACTTAATTAATTCCCGGGGTGAATACTTTATTATTTTTTTATTATAATCATGTTAATTATTCGTCTCCATGATTGTTATTATTAGTACTTAGATTATCAGAAATCACTGTGTTTATAAAAACGACGTTGGTGCTTTTTATTCCCACAGACATCAAATTTACATGTCAGGATCTGGTTATTATAGACACAGATTCAATATTTAACCGTCATGTATCATCACAGTACCAGAGTTACATACATTGGCAGCTGCAAACACTCATAAAAACATTAGAAAAATACATCCGGTGGTTTGGTTCCCACCTGTATACTGAACATATGAGGAGGAGTTAACGTTTATAATCATCAGAGAACGTTACAGACGTTGTTTTTGGTTCCTGTCTGTTTCCTGAATATATTCGTACGTGTGTGAATGTGTAAATGAGAGGCATTAACTTACAGCACTTTGTAGAAGGAGCTTTATAAAGTTCACTCCATTGACTTGTATTAGTTCACTGGGCTGAGCTGTCTCCTTCAATATGGCGGCGACGTCGACGTACGGTCCAGCGCTCAATGAGGCGTCTACGTATATATGTCTATGATGTGGATGACCTGGAGAAAATATGAAGTTGAATTTAGCTGAAAATTATTAAGAACAAGATTTGTCTGATGTCATGGCTCCAACTTTTATTTCACTTAAATCAAACTCGGACCTTTTGATCTTT
>NC_140191.1:152500-186932 GCF_965226575.1 Pagrus pagrus | reverse complement strand
AATAAACACATATGTAACAAACACATATTTAATGAACACATATTTAACAAACATATATTTAATAAACACATATTTAACGAACATATATTTAATAAACATATATTTAATGAACACATATTTAATGAACATATATTTAATGAACACATATTTAATGAACACATTTAATAAACATATTTAATGAACACATATTTAATGAACATATATTTAATAAACACATATTTAATGAACATATATTTAATAAACATATTTAATAAACATATTTAATGAACACATATTTAATAAACACATTTAATGAACATATATTTAATAAACACATATTTAATAAACACATTTAATGAACATATATTTAATAAACACATATTTAATAAACATATTTAATGAACACATATTTAATAAACACATTTAATGAACATATATTTAATAAACATGTCACATTTATATAAAAGACTGTTCATGTATTGATGATGAAGTGAAACCTGCAGATTCAGTCTGACTGACAGAGAGGAACAACGTTTGTTGATTGATTGATCGATCTTTAAAGTCAGAGTTGATTGGGCGGTACCTGTAGTTACCACGGCAACAGTAGCTGGTGTGATGTTTCCGGAGCAGCCGAACAAAAAACAAACAAAAAGTTGTTAAAATAAAGAAATGTGTGACGCGTGTTTACTGATGATCAGTCTATAATCAATACACGATCAATAATGCGATCAGCAGGTGAGTCTACATAAGTGAACAGAACCGAGACCTCCACCTGGCTGCAGGCGTAGTCTCACTGATGTCATCTGGTGTGGTGGGTGGAGCCTCTGCCTCCTGGACCAATGCAGTTTCACTAAAAGGAAACAACGACCAATCAGGACGGAGCTCACCACAGCTGCTGAGTCATTGTTTTTTTAATCTGTATTTATAAATCAAGTTCATTTTGATTTGATTGACAGGCATCAGTTACCTGTCAGTGTGAGGGTTCACTCTGTCCGACCACCACTCACCTGAGAACACACACAGGTACAGCATCACCTCACACTGTGTTAATACAGGAGAACTCAGGTGTGTTAGGTGACTCACAGTGCTGCTGCCGGTCCGACAGGTGTGACAGGTGTGAACTGGGAACACAGAGTGGTTAATGTTAACAAACCTCAGAGAATCTGCAAGTATCAAATCAATACAACTGATTTATCAACAACTATTACTGTGTGTTACCTGTGACGTCCAGGTGCCATGCTCATGTACTCAGGTGCCTCAGTGGCTCCGCCCCCTCCTGACCCAGCATGATCTGCTGCTTCCTGTCTTCCTGCTGCCACCTGCTCTGATCCTGCTAACACACCGACTGTTAGTGTCATCACACCTGGTCTCATCACAGGTGGACGGCTCTTATTCCATGTCTTTTACTGGCTGTGTTCCAGTTCAGGGGCTGCATCCTTTGAAGGGCGCATTCAAAGGCCAACTACGTCACAACGCTGCGTGAAGGCCGTCCCAATTGGAAGGCTCCTTCAAATGCAGCCTTCATTTCCCTCTTTTTGGAGGATGCACTGCTACTATCCTTCGCGGCCTCCCATATCCCATGATCCTTTGTGCGCCCGAAACAGAAGAAAGAAAGAAGGAAAATGGCGACATCAAGTGGTGTACATCGTCACTTTCGCGGGCCTGCGCGGCAGAAATCGTGACGTAAGGGTAAGGGGCGGGAACATCTGGTGACGCAACCAGGAAATGCTCCGAAGGCTGGACCGTCCCATTTAACAACGGTGGACGAGGCCTTCGACGGTCTCTCCGAAGGACTCGCCTTCGAGGGCCGCAAAGGCCGATTCCTTCAGAGGATGCAGACCCTGAATTGGAACCCAGCCACAGTCACTCAGAGTCACTCTACAGTCTGACTCCGCCTGTTTCTACCTGGAACATGTGGGACTCACCTTGCCCCTCCCCCCTCTGATTGTCTGGTTGCTGGTTGGACGCTCTGCCTGGACTCTGTGTAATGTCACTCATCCTGTAAAGATCAGCAGTGGATGAATTGCTTTGATGATGTTCCACTCTGGTTCAGTTGTGGCTCAGTGACACCAGCCCTTTTCACACACGCCATTATCGCCGCAGCGCCGGTTCGCCAATTCTCCGCTGTTGGTTGTTCACACAGAGCCGAGCAGCTCCGGCGTAGGAGACTAACCAGAGTGTAATTCACTCAGCAAGCCAGCGCTGCGGCTCCAAAAGAGGCGTGACGATACGCGTCATGGTGATGACGTGTTTTTTTTTTTTCAGCGCGTTTCCCCGGTGTCCTCCTGTTAATCTAAACATGTACACACTGACTGTTTATAATCATATGGATGCTGTTATAATGTGTTGTGATGGAGATCCTGACCCACCAAACTAGGGGTGTCAGGATTCTCCAAATCCTCAATTCGATCACATTTTCGATTCTAAGGTTCGATTCGATTCTCGATTTTTACATATATTTCTTTTAAAGCACAGGTTGCTGCCATTTTTAGACTAGACTTTTGTGCAATATAATATCTGACCTTTGTTCACAATGTACCACACTACATTGTCACATTTAAAACACTTACACATAATGTAACAATAACTTATATCTTCAGTCAATTGGAAACTTAAACAAAATAACCTGCCATCTAGTTTCTCTTTGTAACTGCAGTCTTCTTCACCGAAGATGATTCAAGTTCACAACAAAAAAATAAAACAATAGAGGAGGGGTTCACGTTCTGTCGATGGGTCTCCGCATCTGCAGTTGCCAAGTGGCGTAGCCCCTTTCAGGAGTAGGGCGGTGCGTGAGGTGTGTGTGCGTAAGGTGTGTAAGGTGTGAGTGGGCGAGCGAGAGTGAGGGAGCGTGCGGACAGTGAATGAATGGGAGAGGAAGGAGAAGAAAGGAGCAGCAGCAGCAGCAGCAATAAAGTGTTCAACACAGGCTGCAGTCTGGCTGAATAAAGGCGACGGCTCCTCAGATACAGCAGAGCTCCCTGGTATTATTTCCCCACCAGCTTAACAGGTGAAAGGGGGTTCACCCCGAAGGTAAACAGAAACCCTCGGCCCTGGAGGAAATCATCTCCCCTGAGCTTCCCGACCACGGTCCGGGAGCCGAACAGGAACGGTGTAACACCATGCTGTCGTTTGACTGGCTGCAGCTAATAGCTACTGGCTCAGCTAGTAGCTAAGTTAGAGGAGGTTGACTCGCAGCACTTCAACACGTGTGTGTTTTTCCCCGACCGGGCGTGACGTGGGGGCGTGGCAGCATCGACAATTCTGTTTTTTAATTCGAAGTTCGAGATTGTGAATTAATTTCGATCGATTTCGATTTAAAATCACGATTTTTAATCAAAATCGTGACACCCTTGCACCAAACATCCTGGAAAGTGACAAAGTTAAGTTTTTTCTCTTAATTACTTAATTACATAATCACCATCAGTAAACTGGACGCTGTCTGACTCTGTCACTTGCGGGGAGGGAGGCTGATTTCTGGGGTAAAGTTAACTGAAGTCTCGGTGGAGGGTTGACCGTCGCAGTGATTTTTTTCACCGTAACAAACACTTGGTGAGTTAAAGTTTTCTGCCGGGGACAGACGCTGTTTTTCGTGTAGAAATGTGACGAAGAGTCGGTCGGATCGACAGGCTGACAGGCACTTCTCCACGTATAGCTGCAGTATTTTTTTCCTCATATACGTTGCCAAAGACACGACCAGTTACTACGTTACTGTTGTTTGGTCCTGTAACGCTGCTTTGTGGGACATTTCTCTATATTTTGTTGAGTGAAGGACCTGTACAGTTATATATAGTATCAACACCATCAGACCGATCCACCCGATCCGCAGCTCCGGCTTATCTGTTCACACTGGTTCGGTTCGCCAATAATGCGCCTCTGATACCTCCGGAGGAGCATCAGAGGCGCAGCGAATATTCACCCCTCGCCGCATCTGAAAATTTCACACCGAGGCGGATGCGGAGAATTGGCGCAGGATCCCCGCATGCAAACGGCAGTGTGAATGGGGCTACTGACAGCTGATTGGCTGTTACCTGGTTGCAGGTTGACTGTGTGGGTGTGGTCTTGGTGGGCATGGTCTGAAGAGGCGTGGCCTCTGAATGTGGAAAAAGGACAGCCAATCAATGAGGTGACAAAGGAATGTACAAGTCAGACTGTTGATAAGAAACGTTACCAGGTAGAACAATAGAAGGTGTGAAGTGTGCTGTGTTGTGGTTTGAAGGAATCTGGTGTGATGTCGTGTCATGGTAGGTGTGATGTCGTGTCATGGTAGGTGTGATGTAGTGTCGTGGTAGGTGTGATGTAGTGTCCTGGTAGGTGTGATGTAGTGTCCTGGTAGGTGTGATGTAGTGTCGTGGTAGGTGTGATGTAGTGTCGTGGTAGGTGTGATGTAGTACACCTGCAGACTGACACTCTGCTGTAGAGCTGCAGTCAGACGCTCCACCAGACGATCTCGAACAGAACCAGAACTGTCCTGAAGTGAATCAACATGAGCTGTTATTGGTCAGAATGATGTGAAATCTGATTGGCTGAACTTGACTGTTTTGTGGTGTGACCTCTGACCCCTCCACAGGTGCTGTTACCTGGCAGTGGGACAGAGCAGTCAGAGCCTGTTTGTAGAGCTCAATGGCTTTCTGCTGCTTCCTCTGCTTCAGGTAACACTCAGCTAACGACTCACACACCTGAACCTGAGCCAGGTGGTCCTCTGCAGACAGGTAGGTACAGACAGACAGGTACAGACAGGCATAGACAGACAGGTACAGACAGGTATAGACAGGTATGTCATACATCATACATATTTCTGGACTTTGATGTTACCTGTGTCTCTGAATCCCTGCAGAGCGATGATGAAGCTCTCTGCTGCCTCCTCTTCATCACCCAGCTGACTGAAGGCAAACGCCAGGTTACTGAAACACCGAGCCTGGTTACCACGGCAACCCAGAGAGCCTGCACACACACACGCATACACACACACGCATACACAAACACACACACACACACACATACACACACACAAACTCACATACACTCACACACACACACACACACAGGTGATCAGTGTGATTGATCGTCAGGTGATCAGTGTGATTGATCGTCAGGTGTTCAGTGTGATTGATCGTCAGGTGTTCAGTGTGATTGATCGTCAGGTGATCAGTGTGATTGATCGTCAGGTGATCAGTGTGTCTGACCGTAGAGTCCAGCAGCCAGCCTGTGGTAGCCCACAGCAGGTGTGAACCGGCCCACAGAGTTCAGAGCAGCTCCCAGGTTTTGCAGCACTTTGGCCAGCAGGGGGGGCTGCTGAGCCGAGGGCTCCAGAGCCTGCTGGAGACACGGCACCGCCTCCTGGAAACACCTGAGCCGGCAGTAAGACACGCCCACTGACAGGTACAACTCACCTGGAACAGAGCGGCAGACGATCGATCAATCGATCAATCGATCAATCAATCAATCAATCAATCAATCAATCAATCAATCAATCAGCATTACCCAGAATCCTCGGGTCTGCGATCCTGTCCGTCAAACTCAGACACTCTGTCAGTATGGCAATGATGTCATCATGGCTGAACTGATCTGATTGGATCATGTGACTTCCTGCCTCTTTGAGGGCGCCGGCTGCAGAATCCAACATGGTCGCCACTTTGTAACTTTCAGCAGCCCGCAGGAAACCCTGAACCGCCAGAGACCAGTCCTGCAACACACACACAACCTGCTTCAGCTCTGGACCTGGTTCAGGCTTTGAATCTAGGTCTGACTGTAGCTCTGATTCTGGTCCTGGTTCTGGCCCTGGCTCAGGTTCTGATCTTGGTTCTGGCCCTAGCCCAAGTTCTGGTCCTGGTTCTGACACTAGCTCAGGTTCTGGTCCTGGTTCTGGTCCTGGCCCTGGCTCAGGTTCTGGTCTTGGTCCTGGCCATAGCTCAGGTTCTGGTCCTGGTCCTGGTTCTGACCTGTACTCTGCTGTAGCAGCGGCTCATCTCCATGCAGGCGTCGCCCTCACTGCGTCCGTCTCCCTGCGATCTGTACAGCTGAGCAGCCTGCAGGAAGTAGGTGGCAGCCTCTCGGCTCTGCCCCAGTGCATTGTGGGCCAGGGCCAGGTTGAACTGGAGGTCCGGGAGCCGGTCGGCCTTCGGACCAGGCTGGGCCCGACGCAGGAAGTCCAGACCTTTGTGAGGACGGCCCGTGTCCACGAAGGCTGCACCGAGGTTAAATGAACAGGCCCGGAGGACCCGAGAGTCCTGCAGCTGAGGAGCAGAGCATCATGGGAAATCAACTCCTGCTACTACTTAATTACTTAATTACTTTCACTACGAGTACTGCTCCTGTTCCTTTTACTGTTACTGTTCATAACCTTTGGCCCGGTCCACACCTGCTGTCAACATCTGTCCTGAGTGACCTGAACACTCCTGGACAACTGTCAGTACGTTCCTTGTACGTTCCTTCTTGTTGTTGAGTTGGAGACACTTTATAAACTGTGTGAAACTCTGTCTCTGACTCATTCTGACTTATTTGTTCCTTCTTGTAAATTCAGCAAATGTTCCACATGAACTTCTTTCTGTCTTTGAGTAGAAACATGGAGTCTGTTTGTCTCAATGATGGGCGGGTTGGTTTCATACAGAGCAGGAAGTGACATCACATCACAGGTGGTCACTCAGACGCAGGTTAATGTAGCAGTAACGTGACAGACTCAGAGCTGAACACTGTGATCTGATCAGTCAGGACCGATGGTGAGAGCAGGACTGGATTCCCTACTTGACCTAATCAGTCTCACCTGTTGGTGACCTTTGACCTTACCTGTCGTGCAGCTTTCAGTGCGTCGTTGAAGCAGCTCAGGGCGCGCTCAGTCCGTCCCTCCTGCAGAGCTCTGTGACCAGCAGACGTTAACTCTTCGATGTCCACAGCCTGAACCTCCCTCCTCCTCCTCACCTTCACCTTCACCTCATCGTCACCTGGAGGCGACGCATCAGACGCCATGTTGGAGCTGCAGGAGAGCTCACCTGGACTGAAGAGAAAACATCATTCAGCTCCATCATCAGCCAGTAATAGCCGTTTATATTATTGATTAATCACCTGATTGTTCTTATTGATCATTATTCATTTGAACATAAATAATATAATGATACATTTTTCAGATCCTACGTGACGCTTCAAACAGTAAATAATCATGGATTCAGTTTCATTTTCATCTGACATCAAACTCTAAATAGCTGAAAATTAGTTTTTATGTCATTTAAATGTAAAATCATAAAAAAAACAAAAAAAAAACAGATCAACAAATGTTTGAAGTTTTTACCTGATGACCTTAAATGAGAAGAAATAAAAGGTTCATTCACCTGAAGCTGAAAGTCATGTGATCAGTCTCTGGCGTGCACATTTCTTTGCAAGTTTATATTCCTGAGGTTAAAGCTAAGCTAACAGCGCCCTCTGCTGGAGGAGTCAGCACATGAACATAAAACTGAAGAGACAACAGACGATGAATAAATCCTCCACCTGCACCAGAACAAGAGCAAGTACAACTGTTAACAGATCAGGACACTCAAGTACTAACGGCTGCGACACGCAGGACGGCGGGTTGGACGGTCCAGTCCCGCCCACATCCAGTACCTTAATCGTACTTCGTTCAGGACAGTGGGGATTTCGGACTTCTATGAAACTTGCTGCATTTACGACACCTGCGAACTGTAGGACTTCGTAATTTTCTTTTTAACGTACATAAATGTTGTCATCTATTAAACTAAATGGAAAATCTATAATTAGATCAGCCAAAAAAAGACAAATGCATATATATTTTGTAATATAATAGGCCTACATCATTATTTGCCTCTCTACTTGCTCTCTATATCACTATTCCTACAATGACTCCTTTTCATATTCAAGTGGACGTCATGGGGGTAATAAAAGCACACACAGGTCCAGTAACAGGTATTGTTTACTAGTATTACTGCATACATGTACACAGAGAACTTCCACTCAGCCCTTGAAAGGACAAACCATGAGGAATACCTATTAGTAAAGTACAACAGACCGCTGTAATCAAGTAACAGACACATATTTTCATAACTTGGCAGGTAGTCCAACTTCCTCTCTGACTTTTCTCTGTTAACTTCCAAGCTGTTGACCCCGAACCGTAGTAAGGGGCCTCTGGTTTGATGCAGTAGACACAACAAAATCCCAGGACTTCGTCTGAACGAGAGAACGGCTCCTTATTTTCAACGTTGCAGGATTTTATAACACGGCACTGTACATAGCCTCTCTCCACTGTGGCTTCAAGGCCTTCCCGCAGGCTGCAGCCATTACCTTCTCGAACATGTGGTCCAACATGTGGTCCAACATGTGGGCCAGCATGTGGACCAACATGTGGTCCAACATGTGGAACATTTGGGCCAACATGTGGACCAACATTCGGACCAATATGTTGAACATGTGGACCAACATGTGGGCCAACATGTGGAACAACATGTGGACCAACATGTGGACCAACATGTGGAACATGTGGGCCAACATGTGGACCAACATGTGGGCCAACATGTGGACCAACATGTGGGCCAACATGTGGACCAACATGTGGGCCAACATGTGGAACAACATGTGGACCAACATGTGGAACAACATGTGGGCCAACATGTGGAACATGTGGACCAACATTCGGACCAATATGTTGAACATGTGGAACAACATGTGGACCAACATGTGGAACAACATTTGGACCAACATGTGGACCAACATGTGGAACATGTGGGCCAACATGTGGACCAACATGTGGGCCAACATGTGGAACAACATGTGGACCAACATGTGGGCCAACATGTGGACCAACATGTGGACCAACATGTGGGCCAACATGTGGACCAACATGTGGGCCAACATGTGGGCCAGCATGTGGACCAACATGTGGTCCAACATGTGGAACATTTGGGCCAACATGTGGACCAACATTCGGACCAATATGTTGAACATGTGGAACAACATGTGGACCAACATGTGGAACAACATTTGGACCAACATGTGGGCCAACATGTGGACCAACATGTGGGCCAACATGTGGAACAACATGTGGACCAACATGTGGAACAACATGTGGGCCCACATGTGGAACATGTGGGCCAACATGTGGGCCAACATGTGGGCCAACATTTGGACCAACATGTGGACCAACATGTGGAACATGTGGACCAACATGTGGACCAACATGTGGACCAACATGTGGAACATGTGGGCCAGCATGTGGGCCAACATGTGGACCTGTGAAGGCCTCTCTTCATTTCACCTTCTCTCTCTCTGTATGTCAAATCAAATCAAATCAGTTTCATTTTATAGCCCAGAATCACAATCACATTGCCTCAATGAGCTTTATAGTGTGTACAGTGAACACATCTTCTGTCTTTAGACCCTCGATTGTCAGATTTACCATCAAATCTAAAAGTTTCTCCTTCATAAATCCTCCTCATGTGACAGCTGTATTATTATTATTATTATTATTATTATTATTATTATTATTATTGTTGTTGTTGATATTAAAGTCTGCCGCCTGTCATCACCTGCAGCACTGTCATCTCACCTGTTACCTCTGTTCTGTTCTTAGCTTCTGCTAGCACTGCTAACTGTTAGCCTCGTTAGCTAACAGTGAAACAACACTCACAGTTTCCGGGTGACGCTCCTTCACTCTGAGCCGTTCACTGTTCAGATCAATAACTGTTCGATCGATATAACATCCATATACTGAATGACGTGTTTGATGAAGCAGCTAGCATCACATGCTATGAGCTACCGCTGACTGTAGTAGACTCGGTTGCCATGGCAACATGGACACAACAAAAATGTGAACAGGAAATAATAAATAAAACAAATGATAACATGAATCTGTCTGATGTGAGAGCGTATCTTAAAAAAAACACAACGTTTGTTTTTATCTTTATTTTACCGACCGGAAAATACAAAGACCATAATCCACTGCGGCAGCGCTCCAGCCAATGGGAGAAGCGGCTGGTCGTTGGGCCAATCAGATGGCGGCGGGAGCTTTCAAACTACAGACAGGAAACAGCTCCGAGCAGCGACGGTTTGAACCCGGAGAGTTTCACCTGATTTTACCGTCTGTAGTTTAATCTGTAGTTTAATCTGTGGAGATTAGAAAGACAAGTTTAATTCACCGAGAGGACAGACGACAAGGGAACTAACCCACCGGAGGACAGAGACACGGAGAGGACAGACAACATGGCGGACTGCGACGGACGCTGTGAGTTTCTACATGTTTGACTTCATTAAAGTGTTTTTATGTTCGGCTGCTGGTTCGGCTGCTGGCTCGGCTAGGCTGGTTCGGCTGCTGGTTCGGCTGGGCTGGTTCGGCTGCTGGTTCGGCTGGGCTGGTTCGGCTGGGCTGGTTCGGCTGCCGGCCTTCACTCCGTTTCCTCACAGATCAACAGACGTCTTCATGTTGTCTCATTAAAGGAGACATCAGGTGTCTCTCAGCAGGACACAGATCATAAATGATTAGCAGTTATTGATGAACAGAGTTGTGATAATAGCTTTCATTGTTTAAAATTAATATCAGGTTGTTGTGATCATTGTTGCCGAACTTGTGTTTGATTTGACAACAGTATAAAACTGATAAGAAATCAATCAGTACAATTAATTAATGATCAAAATGTAATAAATCAATGACTCAACTGATCGGTACAGATCTGAATACTGACATCATTGTGTGTGTGTGTGTGTGTGTGTGTGTGTGTGTGTGTGTGTGTGTGTGTGTCCAGATGAGCGTCTGACAGCAGAGCAGATGGATGAACAGAGGATCCAGAACGTGGCTTATCAGTACCTGTGCAGGCTGGAGGAGGCCAAGAGGTCAGTGATGTCACACCCAGCTGATGACTGACAACAACAACAACAACAACAACAACAACAACAACAACAACAACAGCAGCAGCTGTCTCTGCTCTCAGTGGTTCATAAACACAGCAGCTGTTCTTTTCTTCATCATACTGTTTCCTGCTGCTGTGGTCGGTGTGTGACATCACAGACGACATCATCACTGTGTTGTTTCTCCTCAGGTGGATGGAGGCGTGTCTGGGGGAGGAGCTTCCTGCTCCCACTGAGCTGGAGGAGTCGCTGAGGAACGGAGTCATTCTCGCAAAACTGGGTCATCGATTTGCTCCAAACGCCGTCGCTCTGAAGAAGATCTACGACCCCGAGCAGCGCCGATACCAAGTAACAGACACACACACACACACACACACAGACGCGCGCGCGCACACAGACGCACACACACACACACACACACACACACACACACACACACACACACACACACACACACACACACACAGACGCGCGCGCACACACACACACACACACACACACACACACACACGCAGAGCAGATGTATTGATGAGAGCAGTATGTTCGTTCCTGTTCGTGAATATTGATAATCAGACAATCAATAATCCTGTGTATTGATCTGATCAGGCGGTGGGTCTTCAGTTCCGTCACACTGACAACATCAACCACTGGAGGAACGCCATGACCTCACTGGGACTGCCCACGGTCAGTGACACACTATTATTGATCCATCGGAGGATTGATCAGCTGATCACAGTATTGATCAGCTGATCACAGTATTGATTAGCTAATCAGTAATCACTTGTGGTTATTTTCAGATCTTCCACCCCGAAACAACCGACGTGTACGACAAGAAGAACATGCCGAGAGCTGTGTACTGTATCCACGCACTCAGGTGGGTTCACCCATCTGTCTGTCTACCTGTCTGTCTGTCTGTCTCTCTCTCTGACCCGTCTGTCTGTCTACCTGTCTGTCCACTCACCTGTCTGTCTGCTCAACTGTCTGTCTGTCTCTCTCTCTCTCTCTCTCTCTCTCTGACCCGTCTGTCTCTCTACCTGTCTGTCTGCAGCCTGTACTTGTACAGACGGGGTCTGGCTCCTCAGATTTACGACCTGTATGGAAAAGTCAAGTTCACAGGTGAGTGTTGACCTGATCAACTGATCGATCAATAATCATCTGATATCAGCTCATTATATCAGGATTTGTGTGTTATTGATCCATGATTGATTCTGTAGTTTGACTGTAAAATGTTCTGATCAGCAGTTTTATTGATCAGTGAAACATCAGCTGATCAATCAGCTGTGATTACAAGGGGGGCGGTGGCCATCTTGGAATGATTGTGTGTGTATGTGTGTGTGTTCAGAGGAGGAAATCAATAACATGAAGATGGAGCTGGATAAACTCGGGATTCAGATGCCGGCATTTAACAAGATCGGAGGAATTCTGGCCAATGAGCTGTCAGTGGACGAGGCTGCAGGTAGAGAAGGAAGAGCTGATTGGCTGAGAGCTCAGAGGACAGACGCACAGACAGAGAGCAGCTGACAGTGACCTGCTGTGTTTTTTCCCATCAGTGCATGCGGCGGTGATCGCCATTAACGAGGCGGTGGACAGGGGTCAGGTGGAGGTGACGGCAGCGGCGCTGAGGAATCCTAACGCCCTGCTTAGTGACTTACAGGAGCAGCTGATGAGCGTCTACCAGGAGCTGCTGCAGCAGGCCAAGAGGAGGAAGGAGGAGCAGGCAGCACACAGGGTGAGGGCTGCTCTCTGATTGGTCAGAGACACGCTGACTAGAAAGACAAATAAAATGACGTCATCATGTTATCAATACTCCTGATTATTGATTATAGTGTGTGTGTGTGTGTGTGTGTGTGTATGTGTGTGTCAGTGTGGAGGTCCAGAGGACAAAGACATCTATGAAGAGTTTCTGACTCAGAGAGAAATCCAGGACAACGTCCACATCGTCAACCGTGAGTTTATTAACGTGAAATATTTAATTCAGAAAACAATTAAATGTGATGATACTGATCACCTGTCTGTGTGTGTGTCTGTGTGTGTGTGTGTGTCAGTGCGGTCAGCGGTGGAGCAGGTGGATGAAGCCCTGGACTCTGCAGATGAACTCTCTCTGCTTGCAGCTCTGCAGCGGCCATGTTTGGCCCTCAGGGGCCTCCGTACTGACCACGGGCCCTGGTACCTGGAGCAGCTGTTAGCAGACCGCCAGCAGAAGGCCCTGGTACACACACACACACACACACACACACAGATTTAGTTTTTTATGTGTCATCATGTAGATGTTTGTTGTTTTATAAAATCTTTTTAAACCTGATGAGACAAAAGAATTGTGTGTTCGATTTGACACTGATGAGTCATCTGTGACCTCTGACCTTTGACCTCTGTGACCTCAGGATCAGGGCTGTGTTGATCCTCTGGAGCCCGACGAGCTGCAGGAAGCTGTGACCATCGCCAACCAGGACGTTCAGAGAGACAGAGCCAGTAAGTCCCACTGGGTCTGCCCCCGGTGTGCACCGGTCTTTTACTATCAACTGAATCTGTTTGGACAAAAGGACGTGAAGACGTCAGCAGAGACTCAGAGACGGTTTCACTCTTACCTGATGCATAATAATCAAACAATTAATTAATCAAAACAATAATAAGCAGATTGATCATAATCATAAAAAGTTCATCTGTTAACATAAGAGAGCTGGAACTAAACAAATCAATCATTACATTTTTAATCAATAACTATCTGTGTGTGTGTGTGTGTGTGTGTGTGTGTTCAGTGCACGTGGCGGTGCAGACTGTGAATGCGTCACTGCGTCTCTGTGACCCCCGACACACCGTCAGCTGTCTGATGACCCCTGACCTGCAGCTGCCGCAGGTGTTTCCGTTCGCTGCGACTCTTTATCACCGAGAGTTGCAGCTGCTGCAGAGACAGACTGCTCAGGTACACCTGCACACACCTGACAGACGGCACTCAGGGTTACACACAATAACACGACCTCACTCTTTCTGTCATGAGGCGTTAATGTTTCCTGTCTGTCTCCACCAGGGGGAGCTGCAGCAGGAGGAGCTGTTTGTTGCCGCGGAGATGCTGTCAGCTGTCGCTCTCATCAATCAGTCGTTAGAGGCGGGACATCTGCTGCAATTCAGCTCCATATTGGTCAGTCCATCTGCAGGGCTGTCTGATGTGGATGACACGCTGATGGACCGGTACGACTTCACCTGTCTGTCTACTCTGCTGTCTGTCTGCTCTGCTGTCTTTGTCTGTTTGGTTTGTTTATGTATTTTAAATCATGTTTGTTTATTCTGTCACAAATAAACAACTTACTGAAACAAAGTGATGATGTCATCATGTTGTCAGGTATCTCAGGTGTCTGGTTGGTCTGAAGCAACAGGCGGGAAAAGATCTGCTGACCTGGAATCAGCTGCAGGAAGGAATCAACTCTGTCAACAACTCGGCGCAGGACGAACACCAACGTATGGACAGTGTGTCTGTTTCCACTCTTTGTGCTAAGCTACTCCGCACTCTGCATGTTAGTAGCATAAATGTTGGACTGTTCCTTTAACTGAGAGTGAGTCATCGTTGTCTCGCCATGTTCAGAGCTGCAGCGATCAATTGATTATTGTGCAGGAGACTCACTGTCACATATTGATGATCAGACGATGAACGTTTGATGTACTGCTCGTCTGTCTTTACATCACAGCACAGTGGATCAATCAACTGATCAGATAATCAGTAAATTCACTGATCATAAAATCATCTCACCTTCAGAGCTGCTGGCTGTTGGTCAGATTAACAAGGCCGTGATCAGAGGAGACGCTCAGCAGCTGCTGTCCGCTTTGCTGCTGCACTCCTGTGGCGTGGAGGAGGTGCTACCTGCCAACACCTGCAGATACCTGACCCTGCTGAACAGAGCCAGGCAGCACAAAGCTCAGGTAAATCTACACAGGTGACCGCTCACGGGTGACTCCTCACAGGTGACTCCTCACAGGTGACCACAGGCTTTAAACCAAGAGCTCAGACCTGAACCAGGAGCAGAGCTCTGATGTCTTTATCTTCATCATTCAAATCACTTGAAGTCACACGTATTCCTTCTGTCCAATCAGGTGAGCAGAGACCCAGGAGCTGAGCTGTGGTTGGCTGATATCCAGGAAGCAGTGAGGAGAGCCAATCAGGAGAGTCAGAGAGCTCTGAAGTGTGAGTTCTCTTTCAGAGTTCATCTGGAGTCGAGTGTTTTGTGTAACTGGAAACATTTCCTGTTTGATTCAGATTAAAGAGATAAATCTGTGATCAGAAACAGATTTAATGAAGTTAAAGGATCGAAAACTTCTTTTTGTTGTGACGTCAAGAATAAAACAAAGAAATTGGAAAATAAATAATTGAAATAATGTTTTTAAGTTTGCTGTATGTAATGTTTCAAACAGTTTATAATCTGATCTGTGATTTTATCGTGTGTGTGTGTGTCTCTGTGTGTGTGTGTGTGTGTGTGTGTGTGTGTGTGTGTGTGTGTGTGGTCAGTGTGTCTGTCAGTTGCAGCAGTGAATCAGGCCGTGAAGGAGAACCGAGTGAATCAGACTCTTCGTGTTCTGAGTTTACCTGAAGTTCAGCTGCAGGGACTCAAATCTGTCTGTGCTGCAGATTATCAGAGAGAACTCTACAATCTCATCACAGACAGGATACAGACAGGTACTGACCAATCACAGACAGAACTGGTACTGACCAATCACAGACAGAACTGGTACTGACCAATCACAGACAGGATACAGACAGGTACTGACCAATCACAGACAGAACTGGTACTGACCAATCACAGACAGAACTGGTACTGACCAATCACAGACAGGATACAGACAGGTACTGACCAATCACAGACAGGATACAGACTGGTACTGACCAATCACAGACAGAACTGGTACTGACCAATCACAGACAGGATACAGACTGGTACTGACCAATCACAGACAGAACTGGTACTGACCAATCACAGACAGGATACAGACAGGTACTGACCAATCACAGACAGAACTGCTACTGACCAATCACAGACAGAACTGCTACTGACCAATCACAGACAGAACTGGTACTGACCAATCACAGACAGGATACAGACAGGTACTGACCAATCACAGACAGAACTGCTACTGACCAATCACAGACAGGATACAGACTGCTACTGACCAATCACAGTCAGAACTGCTACTGACCAATCACAGACAGGATACAGACAGGTACTGACCAATCACAGACAGGATACAGACAGGTACTGACCAATCACAGACAGAACTGGTACTGACCAATCACAGACAGATCAGGGACGACATCGTCTGTCCTCCCTCACACACGCTCCATCAGTCTGACATGTGACCTATAACTTTAAGGCTGATTCACATTTGATCCGTCGTTGGTTTTCCATTAACTTCAATGAGGCTCGTCTGTTTTTTGGTGCGTGCCGCAGCTGCTTCCACAAAACGCGGCAGAAAAGCTTAAGTTGACTCAACCTTTGGAGGAACGCAGCCCGACATCACAATCCGGTGGCCAATCACATAAGCTGGTGATCAGACTGAAGCCAGTGAGTGAAACGTGTCGTGTGTGTTCAGTCTGGAAGTTTAAAACACAGTAATCATCTGCTCATCCTGGTTGTTTACTGTTACTTTTAATCCATCAATGAGGACAAACGTTCACTAGGAGGACCATCATGCCTGTAGCATAACAACACAGCAGCTCCGTCTTTTGGCAATCTGATCAGTGGGGGTTCCCAACACATCACACACACAGACCACGGGGTGACTCCTACACCACCGCACCAACCTGCAGCGTTTCTCTGCAACACCGGACTGTTTTAAATGAAACGCAGCCTAAGGGGGGGGTGTGTGTGTGTGTGTGTGTGTGTGTGTGTGTGTGTGTGTGTGTGTGTGTGTGTGTGTGTGTGTGTGTGTGTGTGTGTGTGTGTGTGTGTGTGTGTGTGTGTGTGTGTGTGTGTGTGTAGGAGACAACAGGAGTCCGTGGGTTCGAGTCCGGCTCGATGACGGCTTGTTCTACTTCTTCCACCTGAACAGACTGGAGGGCAGCTGGGACAAACCCCATGGCTTCATACAGAACAGTGTGTTCCTGGACCGACACCACATACAGGTGAGACACAGCTGAGCGTCAGTGGTCACAGGACTGTCTCTATATTTCACCGATTCAGTTTCAGGGACAGATTTTGTCTCCTTGCCTGTGATTGGTCAGCAGCAGTGATGTCATGTGTATGATGTCACTGCAGGAAGTGGTCAGCAGTGTTTCAGGCTCGTACAGTCGCAGCGTCCTCTGGCGGAGCAGTGAAGCCATCATCGTTGGTCTGCAGGCTGTCAGTCGAGGGTTCCTGATCAGACAGAAGCTGGAGGCTCGACGAGGTTACCTGATGAGTCACACACCTTCTGTTATTGTCATCCAGGTGAGAACACTGCTGACAGGTTCAGAGGAACAGGATGCCTCACAGAGTCCATGATGTTATTGATCAAGTTCAAACAAGAGATTTACAACAAGTCCAGAGAGTTTGATGAACGTGAGGTTCAGGTTCTAATGTGAGGATCAGGTTCTGCTCGACACCGACGGCAAGATGTGAAACCAGAGTCCAACTGAGGCAGAAATAAATATCTGACATCATCAAGAGTTAAGTGACAGACAGTCAAGTTTAGAAAGTTTAGAAAGCTCAGTTGAAGTTCAGCGTGTTGTTTCTGTTTATGTACTGAAAGCTCACCTGTCTGTCTCCGTGTGTTCAGTCTCACTGGAGGAGATTCGTCCAGCAGGGGGCGTACAGACATCGGCTGCAGTTTCTCTACATGAACTGGAGAGCTGTCGTCAAGGTAACGACTGACCGTCTGAAACTAGTCACACAAATCAAACAACAATCTGTTTTTATGGGTTAAACTCATCAGAGACCAAACAGATGAAGCTTGGAGTCGCATGGCTGAGCTGACGTGTTCGTTCTTTCAATGTCTCCATCAGATGTAAACAACCGGCCAGTATGTGTTAATATGATAGTTTATCTGCTTCCACCTCAGGTTTAAACTCAGATTAGTTAAACCTGAAACAGACTCCAGGAGTTCGATCCAGATTCTCCTGTTGTTGAATGAACTGTTTTTCTGTGTGTGTGTGTGTGTGTGTGTGTGTGTGTGTGTGTGTGTGTGCTTGTGCTTGTGTGTGTGCGCGTGTGTGTGTGTGTGTGTATATCAACAGATTCAGTCGTTTGTGAAGATGTGGTTGGCGAGGAGGAAATATCGAGCTCGACTGAGTTTCTTCAGACGTCACGTGAGTTTCCTGATGTTTCTGATCAGGTTATAGATGATAGATTATTCTTCAACAGATCTGAAGCTCTGTGTTCTTTCAGGACTGCAGATGTTGTAATGGGAATCTTTCTTTCACATCAGAACTGAAGATTAATATAAGCTATTGGTTCCCAGCCTTTGTTACTGAATACACTCCCAGTGTTTCCCCTAGGTTGACGGTAGAGTTGGGCGGTACCCAAATTTTGATACCGTCAAACCTCCTCCCTATTTTAACAGGGCATACGGTATTACCGTGACTAATTAAAAATTATGACGTAAGGCTCAGACGGCGTCACCAAACTGTTGGCTTGCCAACACCGTTCGGAAACTGAATACCAAACACTGATACTGAAACAATAACAACATAACATGCACAATATTAACAACTTTTACAAATAGCAGCTCATAAAAAAGTGCAAATACAACAGTCAAACAGAATTAAATTAACAAACATCCAGAACAGTTTTCGCGCACACAAATCAATTAAATTAAATCACAGCCCAAACAACTTTTAATAACAACAAAGAGCAGCACCTTTTCTGGCTTTAACAGGGCACGTTGTGGACTGACAACTTTACCTGCGGTGCTGAAAACCCGCTCCGATGGTGAGCTTGTGGCACAGACGCACAGGTACTTTCGGGCCACTCGCCTCTGATGCGCCTCCACAGGTATCAGAGGCTCAGTATTGGCGACCCGAACCAGTGTGAACAGATCAGCCAGCGGCGCTGAGAAACTAAAGTAAACAGGTCCTGCACTCAACAAAATATAGAGAAATGTCCCACAAAGCAACGTTACAGGACCAAACAACAGTAACTAGTAACTGATCGTGTCTTTGGCAACTTATATGAGGAAAATAATGTGTCAGTCAGCCTGTCGGTCCGACCGACTCTTCGTCACATTTCTGGCCGAAAAACAGCGTCTGTCCCCGGCAAAAAACTTTAACTCACCAAGTGTTTGTCGCTGTGATTTTTCACTTTCACTCTCTACCTACGAGTGAAACAGTCAGACAGCGTCCAGTTTACTGATGGCGATTATGTAATTATGTAATTTAGAGAAAAACGTAACTTTGTCACTTTCCAGGATGTTTGATGGGTTAGGATCTCATCACAACACATTGTAACAGCATCATATGATTATAAACAGTCAGCAGGTACATGTTTAGATTAACAGGTAAACACCGGGGGAACACCTTGGAAAAAAAACACACATCACCATCATGACGTGTACCGTCACGCCTCTGTTGGAGCCGCGGCGCCGGCTTTCTGTGTGAATTACACTCTGGTTCGTCTTTTACTCCGGAGCTGCTCGGCTCTGTGTGAACAACCAGCGGCGGAGAATTGTGCTGTGTTGTTGTTTCGGAGATGCGTCCTTATTGCACAATTTACAAATTGCCTCATCAGTATTTACCGCCTCTCCCTTCTCGTTAGCATTTTTTTAATGACGGTATTGAAAATGATACCGTTGCTATTTTTAGACCCTGTGGTATACCTTATTACCGTATTACCGCCCAACCCTAGTTGACAGGTATGGGGGGGTGAAGCAGGTGGGCTGCTGCTCTGCTCCATGGATGTACTCTGCTCTGTGCTTGAACCAGCAGCGGCAGAGATACTCTTGCTACTACTAACGTTTGCCTCGCCAGAATCACTCTGAGTACGTTTAAAAAACGTGGATTTTTCCGCCTGTTTTTCAGGCAGGGGGGGTCGACGCGACATGTTGTCCTCTTCTCTCCGTGTCTGTGTGTAGGTGTGTGTTCACGTGTTTGTTTGTGTGTACGCCGGTGCGAAGCTCCGCCCATCGTAAAACAGCGGAGGAGAAGCGTAGATGCGCGACGATGAAGAAAATGAAATATCCTCGCTTAAATTGGATCGGTAACATCATTATTTATTAAAAGAACACGGTCCAGACCTGGGGGGTCTTCCAGAAAGCGGGTT
Source organism: Pagrus pagrus (assembly GCF_965226575.1). Lineage (NCBI taxonomy): Eukaryota > Metazoa > Chordata > Actinopteri > Spariformes > Sparidae > Pagrus > Pagrus pagrus. Next base: position 166,896 of record NC_140191.1, on the reverse strand, counting down.
TTGTGAAAACTCTGAGTTTGTTAACTCTGAGATGAGAGAAACTCTGAGTGTTCAGCTCCAGAAGGAGAGGTAACTTAAACTCTGGGTCTGTTAACTGACTCTGTGAACATCACCTGCTCACTGGCAGGTTCACCTGAAGAAACCCTGAGTCTGACGGAGCTGTCTGACAGCGGCTGTCGTTTCCTTCTCACAACCAGGACAGAGGAAGTCTGTCTGAACACACCTGTCAGACTCAACAAGGTTACAGCTGCAGAGCCAGGCTGGCTGCTTCTCTCTGTTTACAGTCCTTATGCTAAGCTAGGCTAACCTGCCTTCATCTGAACATATTACTAACCGACACCTGCCAGCCAATCAGAAACCAGTATCCTGTGTCCACAGGTGGGTGCTGTCGTAAAGATCCAGGCCTTCTTCAGAGCCAACAGGGCGCGAGATGAGTACAGGATGCTGGGTAAGCTGACCTCACCTCTGATTGGTCGGTTGGGATGTGTGACATCATCAAATGTTATTACTCATTTAAAAACTCAGTCATTAGTAAGCCCCTCCCCTCACCTGTCGCAGTGCACTCGGCCACGCCCCCCCTGCCTGTGGTCAGGAAGTTCGTTCACCTGCTCGACCTGGGCGATGGTGACATCAGAGAGGAGGCGGAGCTTCTGCGTCTGAGGGAGGAGGTGGTGAGGACGATCCGCTTCAACCGCCAGCTGGAGGCAGACCTCAACCTGATGGACCTGAAGATCGGCCTGCTGGTCCGCAACAGAGCCACGCTGCAGGTAAGAGGACAGATGACAGGGGAACCTGCTCCCTAACCTGTCTTGCCTCGTCAGTGCTAACAAGCCTGTCTGTGTGAACAGGAAGTGGTTTGTCACTGTAAGAAGCTAACGAAGAAGAACAAGGAGCAGCTGTCGGACATGATGGACATGGGGAGGAGTAAAGGACTGAAGGCTCTGAGTAGAGAGAGGAGAGACAGACTGGAGGCCTACCAGCACCTGTTCTACCTGCTGCAGGTGAGACCTAGGCCGTTTTCGAAACCGCATACTACCGTACTGCCTGCTACATACTGCGTTAGTATATACTGTATACTGCATACTGAATGTGGGATTCAGCATGCTACTTCAGCAGACCGACGCCGTTCACACTGCAGTATGCAGTAGCAAGTTTCCCAGAATGCATTTCGTGGCGACCGGCAGCGGTAGTTGTAAAACAGGCACAGAGCTGTTTTATTTTCTGCTGTAGCGCTGTTAATATGTCACTTTATTAAGTTTTAATATGTTTTCATGTAGAAAGTAACCGTTCAGATCCCCAGTGTGCGGTTAGTTTACTCAAATGACGGCTGTTTAGTAATTTGCCTCGATGTTTTCGGAGAAGTGAAGCTCCAGAAGGAGCGGCTCGTCTCAGAGGCAGGCTCCAGCGCATTGCATTGTGGGAAACAGTAGGCAGAGTAGACTGGTCGGATGCATACTGGAAATATTTTCCGAATCAGTACGACATCCGGGAACTTTTCACATACTGCAGATTTTGCTTTTGTTTGCATACTACATACTACATACTACATTTTGGCCAAATCAGTACGTACTGGCAGTATAGTATGCGGTTTCGAATACAGCCCAACAGTGTACAGGTGTTCACACAGGTGACGGAGCACCTTCTTACATTATTACTCACCTCATTCCTGTCTAACCTGACGAACACAACACACACCTGTCTGCTGGAGCTACGTACAGTGTTTGTGATTGGTAGATGTGTGTGTGATCAGTGATGTCAGCTACACAGTCTTCACTGGTCGTATTACTCCAGTTATTGTGTCCAGTAACATGTAAACCATGCAAACTACTCACCTCCACCTGCAGAGTGCACTCTGATTAGAAGCTCTCCAGTGAAAAAGTAATCCAGTACTGATAATTGATCAGTCTTTGATCCGATCTGATTGGTCTGATGTCTTGCTCACTGAAACTTTACGTGTGTCTGTGTGTCTGTGTGTGTGTGTCAGACTCAGCCTCTGTACCTGGCTCAGCTGATCTTCCTGATGCCTCAGAGTCGCTCCACCTCCTTCATGGAGATGTTGGTGTTCAGTCTGTTCAACTACGGCTCCGACCGACGGGAGGCCTACCTGCTGCTGCAGCTGTTCACTGAGGCGCTGCGATACGAGATCAGGTCACTGACACACACGTATACAGTATACACACATATACAGTATATATACACACACACACACACACACACACACACACGTATACAGTATATATACATACATATAACATATAAACACACACACACACACACACACATTTACAGTATATACACATACTTATACACACACGTATACAGTATATATACACACACACACACACACACGTATACAGTATATATACACACACACACACACACACGTATACAGTATATATACATACATATAACATATAAACACACACACACACACACATTTACAGTATATACACATACTTATACACACACGTATACAGTATATACTATATACATACATATAACATAAACACACACACACACGTATACAGTATATACACATACTTATACACACACGTATACAGTATATACTATATTCATACATATATATACACACACACGCGTATACAGTATATACACATACTTATACACACACGTATACAGTATATACTATATACATACATATAACATAAACACACACACACACACACGTATACAGTATATACTATATACATACATATATATTTATATGTAGGTCTGGTTGATTGGTTTGTATTTCTGTATAAGGACCCTTAGGGACGTGTTAGGTGATCAATGAATCTTCAGAGTTTTAATTAAATGAATTCACTTTAATATAATAATCAGTTTGATGTAATAAATCAGAACCATGTCTCTGTGTGATGATGTCAGACTGAAGGTGGAGCAGCCTCAGGATGTGGTCACAGGTAACCCCACCGTCATCAAGATGTTGGTGAATTTTTACCGCCACGCTCGCGGTCAGAACACCCTGCGGGAGTCTCTGGGTCCGGCTCTGCAGGACGTCCTGCTGGACCGGACTCTGAGCATCAGGACCGACCCAGTGGAGGTCTACAAGACCTGGATCAACCAGACTGAGACCCAGACCGGACACAAGAGGTGTGAACAGACACAAAACTGATTCACCTGGACGACTATTGTTCTGACTGGGCCACAGTTCACCTGTGTGTTCCTGACATCCTCACATCTTTACTTCATTATCACCTGGTCACATGGTCCTGACCAGTAACATCCGGCCGGGAGCTAATGAAGTGAAGGAGGCAGCGAGGGCATGATGATGTCAGGAATACTCATTAACTGTCTGACTCTGAGAGCAGCTGAATTCTGACCCTGTCAGCTCTCCATACCTGACTCACCTGTTTGTGTCCTGCAGCTCTCTACTGTACGAGGTCTCACCTGCCGACGCTCTGAGTCACCCCGAAGTCCAGAGACGCATCGACGTTGCCATCATCAACCTGAAGAACCTGACGGACCGAGTGCTCAAAGCCATCACCTCCAACCTCCACAAACTACCGTACGTCTCCACCTTAACACCTCCAACCCCCACAAACTACCGTACCTCTCCACCAAAAGACCTCCAACCTCCACAAACTACCTTACGTATCCACCTAAACACCTGCAACCTCCACAAACTACTGTACGTCTCCACCTAAACATCTCCAACCTCCACAAACTACCGTACCTCTCCACCTAAACACCTCCAACCTCAACAAATTACCATGCCTCTCCACCTGTTCACCTCCAACCTCCACAAACTACCGTACATCTCCATCTGTTCACCTCCAATCTCCACAAACTACCGTACCTCTCCACCTAAACACCTGCAACCTCCACAAACTACTGTACGTCTCCACCTAAACATCTCCAACCTCCACAAACTACCGTACCTCTCCACCTAAACACCTCCAACCTCAACAAATTACCATGCCGCTCCACCTGTTCACCTCCAACCTCCACAAACTACCGTACATCTCCATCTGTTCACCTCCAATCTCCACAAACTACCGTACCTCTCCACCAAAAGACCTCCAACCTCCACAAACTACCTTACGTATCCACCTAAACACCTGCAACCTCCACAAACTATTGTACGTCTCCACCTAAACATCTCCAACCTCCACAAACTACTGTACCTCTCCACCTGTTCACCTCCAACCTCCACAAACTACTGTACCTCTCCATCTGTTCACCTCCAATCTCCACAAACTACCTTACGTATCCACCTAAACATCTGCAACCTCCACAAACTACTGTACGTCTCCACCTGTTCACTGGTGTGTGTGTGTGTGTGTGTGTGTGTGTGTGTGTGTGTGTGTGTGTGTGTGTGTGTGTGTGTGTGTGTGTGTGTGTGTGTGTGTTGTAGGTATGGATTACGTTACACAGCGAAGGTTCTCAGAGACGCTCTGAAGATGAAGTTTCCTGAAGCCAGTGACGATGAGCTCTACAAGGTAACAGAGTGTCGACCAGTCGGCTGCTGATTGATCATTCAGGATGATGTCATCTGATATCATCTGATCGGTGAATGTATATCTCAAATGTTTGAGCTCATTTAGAATCAGAGTTTGTCCTCCAGAGGGCGCCGACCAGAAGACATGATGCTCAGTGTGTTTATTAAAACGTTCAGATGAGGGACACCAGGCTGAATCAACACTGAAGCTGTGAAGGATCTCAAAAACCACATTAGAGCTGTGATGTCAATTCCTGTCTATGTGACCTCCCTCAGATTGTCGGTAACCTGGTCTACTATCGCTACATGAACCCGGCGGTTGTGGCTCCAGACGGTTTCGACGTGGTGGAGCGGTCCGCCGGCTCCACCCTGCAGCCGGAGCAGCGTCACATCCTGGGCTCTATCGCCCGCATGCTGCAGCACGCCGCCGCCAACAAACACTTCCACGGAGATGGATACCACGTCAGAGCTCTAAACCAGTACATCAGTCAGACCCACAACAAGTTCAGGTCAGAAGCCTCATGTGACCTTTGACCCTGTAACCACCACCCAGTCCAAACGTCAAACCCCCTCGGAGTTACACATTGTATTAGAGTACGACTTATATTTGAGTGTTTAAAGTGAACACAGGGAAACATTTGTGTGAAAATGCAGCAGACAGTCCTGGACTGGACTGGACCGAACCAGGCTGCACTGGACTGGACTGGAATGATGAGGTTCTGGTTGTTTATTTCCAACAGGAAGTTCCTGATGTGTGTTTGTGACGTTCCTGAACCAGAGGACAGATTCAACATGGATGAGTACTCTGAGCTGCTCATCGTCAACAAACCTGTCGTCTACATCTCCGTCAGCGAGCTGCTCAACACACACAAGGTCTGTACAGAGAGCCCGGACCAGGATCTGGACCAGGTCCTGGTCCTGGATCAAAAAGTAAACATCATGTCTGCAGTTGCATTCTCAATGTGTGTGTGTGTGTGTATGTGTGTTTGCGTGTGTAGTTGTTGTTGGAGCAGCAGGAAGTTTTGTGTCCCGACCCGTCTGACCCTCTGAGGCTGCTGCTGAAGGACCTCGGCTCAGTGCCCACCCTGCAGGAGCTCATCGGTACTACAGCTGATACTACTGCTACTACAACTGATACTACTGCTACTACAGCTGATACTACTGCAACTACAACTGATACTACTGCTACTACAACTGATACTACTGCAACTACAACTGATACTACTGCTACTACAACTGATACTACTGCAACTACAACTGATACTACTGCTACTACAGCTGATACTACTGCAACTACAACTGATACTACTGCTACTACAACTGACACTACTGCAACTACAACTGATACTACTGCTACTACAACTGATACTACTGCAACTACAACTGATACTACTGCTACTACAGCTGATACTACTGCTACTACAGTTGACACTACTGCTACTACAACTGACACTACTGCTACTACAGCTGATACTACTGCTACTACAACTGACACTACTGCTACTACAGCTGATACTACTGCTACTACAACTGACACTACTGCTACTACAGCTGATACTAATGCTACTACAACTGACACTACTGCTACTACAGCTGATACTACTGCTACTACAACTGACACTACTGCTACTACAACTGACACTACTGCTACTACAGCTGATACTACTGCTACTACAGCTGACACTACTGCTACTACAGCTGATACTACTGCTACTACAACTGATACTACAGCTGATACTACTGCTACTACACCCGATACTACTGCTATTACAGCTGACACTACAGCTACTACAACTGATACTACAGCTTATACAACTGACACTACAGCTACTACAACTGACACTACAGCTACTACAACTGACACTACTGCTACTACAACTGACACTACAGCTACTACAACTGACACTACTGCTACTACAACTGATACTACTGCTACTACAACTGACACTACTGCTACTACAACTGATACTACTGCTACTACAACTACATCAGACCTTCTAAACACTACAGGAAGTGAACAGTGATGTGACGCCTGTGCTTTCTACCCTTCAGGAGAGTCTTCTTCAGCAGATCCAGGATCAGAGTCCAGTAAGATGGAGGTGTCTCTGACTCTCACCAACAAGTTCGACATCTTCAATGAGTCTGACGACAAACCAGACACCAGAGGACTGCTGCTCAGGTAGCTTAGCCTGTTAGCCTGTCAGTATGTTAGTTAGGGTCCAGAGCTGGATGTGCTGTACTGAGCGTGCTCAGATGGAACGGGTCAGATGACAGGTTTTATTGTGTTTTCAGCACGAAGCAGCTGATCATTGATGTTATCAGGACGCAGTCAGGTGACTCTCTGAGTGACATCCTGAGAGCGTCTGCGTCACGTGACCAGGTACACACACAGACACACACACACACACACACACACACACACAAACACACACACACACAGGTACAGGTGAACCTCAGGTAAACTTCCATCGTCTCTTCTTGTCTACAGGAAGTGTGTCATGATTGGCTGGTACAGCGGCGTGCTCGGCAGGACGCTCGTACACCTGAGAAGATGAAGAGGAACCAGTCTCTGGTCACCAACGGCAACCTGAGCCTAGAGGAGAAGAAGAGGAAGATCCTGAGGAGTCTCCGTCGTCTGGAGGGACTGGGAGTCCTGAGACCACCTCAGGCTGAAAACCAGATCCTGCAGATGATCGCCAAGGTGACCAATTGCACACAGACACGCCTGGAACAGGAAGTGATGTCACATTTGTGGGCATTTTTTCAGCGGTTTTTACAAGTTGAAATATTTTGAAGTCTTCGCTCCACAGCTGGAGGTGTTCATGAAGTGCGACCTCATCTGTGGTCACAGTCTGACTGGACCGAATCGGACTCATCTATTGATGACTTACAGTTACAAACAGGAGCAGCCTCTCTGTGTGAGCTCCTGATTGGCTCCTCAGCCAGTCACTCATAAATCCTGTTCTTTTATTGGTTGTTTTACTCTCAGTGATCAGGAAGCTGGACGGACTCATGAGGAGAGAAAATACTAAACATTTCATTATTTAAATCAACATTTGAACTAATATTAAATTATTAAATGGTCTAAACTCCCTCCAGGACATCCGTCAGCAGCGTCTGCACCGTCAGCGCCGGGGGGCGGAGCTTCAGAAGCTGCGTCAGACTCTCAGCAGCCTGCAGGCAAAGAGCAGCTTCCACAGTGAACAGGTGGACTACTACAGACATTACATCACTTCCTGTTTGGACAACCTGACCAGGTACACACACACACACACACACACACACACACACAGCACAGACAGCTCAGCTGAGGTGTTCTGTACTGAACATGTAAATAATCTACAGTTTGTTCTCATATCTCAATAAAACTACACTAACTCAGGTCAGACTGTCAGCCAGCCTGAGACGTGTCTGTTGTCTAGAGATCAAACACTCGCAGTAATCCCAGCTCACACATCAGAGAGTCTTTAAATGTTACAGCTCAAAATGACAATAGAAAAGAACTAGTCTGATGATGTCACAGCATGACGTCACAGTGATTCAGTCTACGAGACACAACATCCAGCAGAAAGGTGTCTGATTGGACGAGCAAAACTCCGGCAGAAGATTGAAACCCCACTTTACTTCAGGTCGGTGTGAACGTTTCTGCCATTTGTGTTGCAGTAAATCGACCAATAAGAAGGCAGCCGACAGCAAAGGGAAGAAGCTTCCTGCTCTGAGCTACAGCGCCGCCCGGCTGCAGGAGAAAGGAGTTCTGTTAGAGATCCAAGACCTGCCGGCTACCCAGTGAGAGCACACTCCTAACATGATGACATCACAACGTAACAACACAACACGCTTCTGATGTTCTACTGTAACATGATGACATCACAACGTAACAACACAACACGCTCCTGATGTTCTACTGTAACATGATGACATCACAATGTAACAACACAACACGCTCCCGATGTTCAACTGTAACATGATGACATCACAACGTAACAACACAACACGCTCCTGATGTTCAACTGTAACATGATGACATCACAACGTAACAACACAACACGCTCCTGATGTTCAACTGTAACATGATGACATCACAATGTAACAACACCTCAACACCATCTGAAAACACAAGAACGTCACTTTAATGTTTTATTTGATGAGTCATTACACGATTGATCATAGTTTTAATTTAAACAGAAAGTGAACCGAACCGATCTGAACCGATCTGTTCCAGGTTCAAGAACGTCGTCTTTGACATCATCCCTGGACCTGAGAGAGGAAGTTTCAACGTCAAAGCTCGATTTCTCGGAGTCGAGATGGAAGAGTTCCTGCTGAAATACCAGGTACAAACCAGGCTACACACTGAGCCAAACCAGGCTACATACTGAGTCCAAAACATACAAATATTTAGGGTGTGTGTGTGTGTGTGTGTGTGTGTGTGTGTGTGTGTGTTAATAGGACCTGCTGCAGCTGCAGTACGAGGGCGTGGCGGTGATGAAGATGTTCGACAAGGCGAAGGTCAACGTCAACCTGCTCATCTTCCTCCTTAACAAAAAGTTTTTCAAGAAATGAGCTGAGTGATGCTCTAACCATACACGCCTATCTCTGTTTGTGTAGCTCACTACATTATCTATTTTGATATAGCTCTATTTAGTACAGAGTGAAGCATCGTATACTCCTATCTCTGTGCTTTAATGTCACTGCGGCAACAAGGCGTCCTTCTTCATACTGATTGGTTGATAAACGTGTTAATCAATAATATAAGCTTTATTGTCATGAATGTCATTATCATGTTATTGCATTACTACATTTAAATAACAGAGCAGAAAGACAGTCTGAACAGAGTGAAACATCTTTACACTCCTATCTCTGTTATTATGTCTCACTACATTGTGTTTCTATGTCCAGTTTTATCATACAGAGTGAAGCATCTTCACTCTACTTCCATCTTTGCATGTGATCACCCTGTTTTAATCCCAGTGGAATTTAATCAGAGTGAAGCCTCTTCTTTACACTCCTATCTCTGTTATGTGTCACTACCTTGTCTGTTAGTGATCAGCTGTTCTGATACCTGATTGATAACAGATGATCAACAACTGTAAATATTTTCTGTCTGTCGATGAAGAGAAACTTTATAACGTGTTTGAACTTCCTGTCAAACTTTAATCAATAAATATCTGATTGCTTCAGATCAATATGTGTCATTATTAATATCACAGCTCCAATTGATTGATCGGTTGGTTTATTGATTAATTGAAGCTCTTCCTGAGCTGTAGGTTGCAGGAAACATGGCAGATCAGTGTGAGGTCCTGTCTGTTTACGTCACTGGAGAGGAGCTGGACAGGAAGTGATGTCAGAGGAGAGTTTACTGAAGTACAAACAGAAATCAGCTGATTGTTTGAATTCGAGGCCAGATGACGTTTATCAAACTATTGTTTTGATTGACAGATTGACTTTTCATGGCTTCATTCATTGGACAGATTGAGATACGACGGGACGGGATGAGGGACGAGATGAGGGGTATGAATGTAGGAAGAAGTTTGTAAATGTCTTCATCACATCAGCCTGTTGTTGTTTGTGTAGACAAAGACACGTACACACACACACACACACACACACACCAGTTCCAGTGCTGGTTGATCATAAGCTGCAGAATCGTCTGATTTTTGAATGGAGTCTGGTGTGACACTTACTGGACGCAGCAGGTTTGATAGTTGAACATGAAACATGTTTTTATTCCACAGTTTGAGTTACAATCAGACTGAAAGAAGAAAAATAGATCACAGAGTCATCAGAGACTTTTCAATCTGCTGACAGGCAAGTACAAAAATACTCTGATTTAGTTTAAACTTCAAGTATCTACGTACAACAACAAGGTCCATCACACACACCAGTCGGAACCAATATTAACCAGTCTGAACCAGTTCGGGAGTGGAGCTCAGACCTGCTAACAATATATCAGACTCACCTGCAGTCTCACCTGAGCTCGACTCCTTCAGGACACTTTTCAAACCCTCCGACTGAAAACAATCAGTCCAGAAACAGGACGACATTCAACAGTTAAATTCTGAGAAGTCTTCGAACTTTATCTTCATTCTGATGACGGCATCATCGAAAAACATTTCAATCAAACCTCATCAACAAAATTAATCTCGCATAAACTTTATAAAAACACTTTCCTGTAAATCAGCTTCATCTCGGTGTCCAGGGTTAGCCTAGCTTAGCACAAAGACAGGAAGCAGGGGCAACCTGTTAGCCTAGCTCCTGCTGGAGATAACTATCCGTAGCATTTTGTTTTCCGGTGAGCAGCAGCGACGGCGACGGTTCAGTTTAAAGTAGAATTCTGTTATTTTCATGATATTTTTTTAGAGTAACAGGAAACTTTAATTAATTGTGCTTTGTGTAAACCAGTCAGTGTGTTGTGCAGTTTGCACACACGGGGCAGGAGAAGTTTCCTGAATCTCTACAGCGGAGGTTGAGGTACATGAATCATCGTCAGAAGGATTTGATGAGAAAAACTCAAGAGCCGAAACAAAACGCAGAGCAAAGACTCCACACTGGTAGTTTCACTATAAACACGACTTCTTCACGCTACAGCTAGCTTCAAACTGCGGTTACATTAAGATACATGTTGATTGATGTTAGCACGCAGCTAGCTTAGCTCCCTAGAAAGAGAATGAAGTGCTCCTGGCTGCAGGCAGCTTCAGTCTGTGGTGTAGAAATGTGACATTTCAGCAGCAGTTCATTTGAGAAAACTGATCAGTTAATTAATAAATTGTGATGGATCACATTAATCAATACATTCTTTCATTGTGCTGACAGAGTCCAGAATGGAAGAAGTTAACGTAGCTTATTAGCTAACATTCAGTTTGACTGTTGGCACATTTGTTTGCTGAGTTTTATTTTCCATCTTTAGTAACTTTATTAAATGAAACGACAAGGAAGAGGAAACGGAGATATCGTGACTGACTTGTGCTAGCATGTTAATAGTTAGCTGCCCAGCTAACTAGCCCATCATCACTGTGTCAGACCCTATAAACATATTTCACATTATGGCTACCCATCTTTATGTGTCTGTGCTAAGCTAGGCTAGCTGTGTCCTATAACTGGACGCACAGATGAATCCATGTTCTCCTGAAGAGGACACAGAAAATGTGGGACTATTCCTTTAACTGCCCTTCAGCGCCCCCTTGTGTTGAAACAGACATGCCCGACTCTTTACAGTATTTACAGTCTCAGCAGTTTTGGTTCATATCGTCCACATGACTTCTTTGGAATTTCATAAACAAGAAAAGTACATTTTATTTAACTTCCTGTCGTACAAACGAGATCAGAACTGAGCTGTGACGTTGAGTTCAATACAGAAACGCTTCAGAGGATCATTTACACAGAAATACCAGCTATTATATTGACTATTGTGTAGATAATTACAGTACATACAGCGCAGTAGGTAGTTTCACACGTCTTCAGTAAGGAACAGCAGATTATAAATGATTCAAATAATAAATACGTCGCTTCGTTAACGAGAAGACGACTGATCTGATCTCAGTTCAGGTGCAGCAGAAGCTTCATGTTTTCATCCGTCAACATGAGACACGACCTCAGTGCAAATTGTGCGTCTGTAAACATCGAATGAGTTCAATTATTTCAGTTATATCATAGTTTCATGAGTTTGTGATGCAGCGAGAACGATGGAGGGTTCAGAGGAAGCATCGGGAACCAGATGTAACCTTCAGAGAGCCGCACACACAAACACACCTCCGACTGAACCTGGCGATGAGAAGGTTCATTCAAACATCACCAGGAACAGAAACATAAGTGCTGCGTTTAAAATAAAATAACTTCATTTGAACTTTGTAGAGAGACGACTTCAGTTTGTCAGCTGTGATGGAGACGATTATGGACCTCCTCAGACCAAAGATTCACCACGAGACGAGTTCAGTTGTTCTGTTTGTGACGACCCAAGATGGTGTCTCCATGGCAATGACTCTACTTCTGTTGTTCATGCCGGATTTTTTTGTAGCTGCAGACGGTTGATTATGGACCAAAGACAAAAAAAGACCATTCATTTATATTTTCATGTGTTTTGGGATCAAAATCTGAAGTTTTTCACGAGCAGTAACTCTGTTTCCATGGCAACACCTGAGAGTTTAACACACACCTGGAAACAGTCATCACATCCCATCAGGTATCATTGAACCCTTCAGCCCTGCTTTGAGCCAGAGAGCTAAAACAGTAAATCTAATCTGATTGAATGTGTAACGACCGTGTCAGCATCTGTTCCCGCTGCAGCTCTGCTGTTTAAAGGAGTTGATGTAGTTTCGACCAACTGACTTTGCTGATTGGCTGTTGAAGCAGGTGACATGCCTTACGTTATAAAACCTGGTGACTTGATAAGTGAGTCGCAGAAGACGCCGTCAGCTGTCCTGAGAGGAGCTGTGACCGTCGGTTCTCTAAAGGTTTTTGTCTCGTTGTGAACCTTCTGTTTGGTTTCTTACATTGATGTTGATGAACTGACACGAATCTCAGAACCAGAAGTTACAGTTTAAATTTGAACCTGGTTTTATAAAGTTGACGCATGTTTGAACTTTCTCTCACTTTAATAAAGTCTCTGTCAGTGCAGCCCTCTATAAACATCACTGTTCATCAGTTCTTCAGTCCAGTAAATCACCTCCCTAAAAGTCTGCTGCTACCCATCATGCCTTACTCCGATGCCTCCGGTCATCAATCCCCGTTGGACTCGATGACCTTCTCGGCCAGGATCTCCTGGAAGGTGGAGAGCTGCTTCATCTGCTCCGTCTGCATCGAGTGCCTCCTCATCAGCTTCTTCTTCATCTTGAAGTCCGGGCCACGTTTTGGCGAGGCCGGGGCCACCGGGACCAGGATCTTGTGTCCCGAGTGGATGGGGGAGGTGGGCTTGCCGTTGGCCCGGATGTCGGGGATGGGTCTCTGGGGGTTGATGTTGAGTGGAGGCAGGAAGCCAGGCCTTGTGTGGGAGATGTGGTCCAGCAGGAGGGTCCCGGAGCCCCGGCGCTCCAGGAGACCGGGGGGACGCCTCCGCATGGTGATGGGGGACACCGAGTTGGGGATGTTCTCCAGAGACTCCCTGGACGAGCTGGTGACCAGGGACAGGGGGGAGGCGTTGTACCTCCTCCGCTCCACAGACACCCGACCAGAGTCCGGAGACCCGGGGATGGACTCGGGACAGAGGTGGGTGTCTGACTCATAGTGCTCCATCCGGGTTAGTTTGGGATGAGCCAGGGCCCGGGCTACAAGCGCCCCAGGTCCCCCGCTGTTCTCCTGGGACTCCGGGGCCGTGTTCCTACGGTACAAGATCTGGTGTTGCTGGACTTTGTCTGCCCAGGAGGAACCGGAGAGGGCTGCGCAGTCCTCAGAACAGGACCGGTCAATGAGTTTCGGGGAACAGGGGTCGTGGGTCTCGATACTATGTCGCCGTGACAACAGAGGCCTAACTGACTCTGTGATGGACAGGCCGTTAATCTCAGTGATCGTCCTGTTCAGGTCACAGCTGCCCTCCTCCGCCAGACCTCCATCTACCTGCTCCTGAGGGACTCCACTCAGCACCGAAGGCGCTACCAGGCCCCAGGGCTCCGAGTTCAGCCGCTTCAACAGCTTGCGTGGCGGCGGTCTCTTTTCTCCTGGAGGTCGGGCTGAAGGTAAAGGTAAAGCTGAGGTGAGCGCGAAGCTGAAGATCCCCTCCTCATCTTTGCTCTTGTCTCCTGCCGGCGAGGAGGTGCCGATCTCCACCTCAGAAGGAGACATGCAGGCTGGAGACAGTTTGTCCACGATGCCTGGCGAGGGGGGGGAGTTGAGGTACTGCTTGGTCTTCTTTGTGCCTGACGGAGACGTGTCAGTGGTGATGATGATCACCTCCTTGCCTTTGGCCTTACAGGCATCCAGCAGCACCTGCAGAGTGTCGCGGTCTCCC